>NW_001884562.1:444352-447015 GCF_000146915.1 Parastagonospora nodorum SN15 | reverse complement strand
TGTGAAACGCAGGACTGGCACGGTAATGGAATAATGCTCATGTCATGAATAATATCAATGAAGCTCTTTCTGGTGACATGATATATGCTTTCTTTATTGTCTGCTTACAGTGCGTATCCTCGCCGGTGATGACGAGACGATAGAACTTACGACCATTGTCGCGAAGCCTCGGCGCCCAGAGAGTGTCCTTGCGCTGGTCGTGCTCTTCCGCGCTATGGTCCTGCTCCTTGTCCCACATGAAATAGAGGGCTTGCTTCTGATGCGGATACAGCTCTGTCTTGATGTGACTAGACGGCTCTCGCGTAACCGGTACTTCATCCGATTTACTGACAACCGTATCGAAAACGTCGGCAACGTCAGCCCGGATCTCATCGACGCTTCGCAAGACGTAGATACTGCCTGGTTCTCCAGGTGTTGGCCCTTGCTGGGTGAACTGATCGGTCTGAAAGCTAGGATCTATCGCTTGGATCCGTGTAAGAGAGTCGCCATCTTGTGGGTTGTAGTAGTCGTAGCGCTGGAGCTCGAAAACGGGTCGTAGCAGCTGAATGTTCTTGCCCTTATGGAACTTGCCGATATCATGGGCCCACTTCCGCTTACAGTACAACTGGAGCGTCATGCTGATGAGCCCCGAGAAGGGTGAGCCTGGAGGACCCTCGCCAGCTTGTTTTCGTCGAATATCGGTCCAAGCCATCCATATCAGTCCATTGGCCTTCGCTCCATCTATCAATGGACACAATCCAGTTGACGACTTCATGTCGACTCTACCGAATTCTCTGCCGGTGGGGATCAGTGACCATGATATTGAGATTGTTACGATTGTTTCCAGCTCGACGGAATGAGACCTTGATTCGGCCTTGCTGACCACTGTTGCCGAGGTACTTCTTTGGGTCGGGATAAGGAACGGTGTGGGCCTGGACGTAGGTGTGCTTGACTTTGCCGACACATATAAGCTCCTCCATATTGTCTCCGACCAACTGAACATCATCATCATCGCCTAAATCCGCGTCAGACTAGTTATTATGCATTAGGGGTGGAGTGTTTACTCATTGTCAAGTCGATTGACGGTCCTGTCTGCGAGGGTGCTTGACTACTCTGTCTTTTGTAACTCGAGACTGCTGCCACCGTTAAATCCTTGGCGATGCGTAGACTTTTTGCGGTCCTCGTCGGTCTTGATTCGCTTCGCTGGTGAAGCTGTGCGCTCCTGGACGTTGTGCAACTGCTCAACGAGTGAGATTTGGCCAGCGATGGTGGGATCGGTACGCCCGCGGTCAAGGTCGCTACCAGATGATGCGGGGCGTTTTGATGCGAGTGATCGCGGGTTGAGTAGAGCGGTCGGGCTGAATTGTGGAGTGGGTGCAACATTGTTGTTGTTATTGTTGACGCGGTCCGCGTCACCTGGCAAATCGCCCGTTAGCTCTACGTTTCCCATGGCATCGAAAGCAACACCGGGCACGAAATCGAGGTCCATAATGCCGACCTCGGCGGGGAGGCCGGATCGAGCATCTGCCTGCTCGTACAGTACCGCAGACGGGTTGATTAGTGTTCTTGCACGCGGGCTGTCGGTCATGTGAGGTCAGGAATGAAAGCTTCCATGGCGTGGGAAAAGCAGAGACGATGTGGACGATATATTGCCAACCTCGGCGGGGAGGCCGGTTCGAGCAGCTGCCTGCTCGTACAGAACCGCAGATGGGTTGATTGGTGTTCTTGCACGCAGGCTGTCGGCCATGTGGACGTCAGGGATGAAAGCAACACCGGGCACGAAATCGAGGTCCATATTGCCAACCTCGGCGGGGAGGCCGGTTCGAGCAGCTGCCTGCTCGTACAGAACCGCAGATGGGTTGATTGGTGTTCTTGCACGCAGGCTGTCGGCCATGTGGACGTCAGGGATGAAAGCAACACCGGGCACGAAATCGAGGTCCATATTGCCGACTTTGGTCCTTGCCTCTCGCAGAAAATAGAGCGGAAGAGAATTAGGCAAAGAAAGGGAGATTATGTACCTCTTTTACGTGCCCCTTGCGGGTCAAGTAATAGCGCTAGATTCATGCCGCAAGAAATGCAGATGTGGTTATCGCATGTTAGAGGCGCTTCGAAACACGTGCTTAGTTAATCACAATCTAAATATCTTTACAACACGTTAACGTTGTACTAGACGACTTCTCGTATTCGGTGTCAAACGCTGAGCGATAGTACTGCTCGTTGCCACATCGTGCAAGTAAGAGTGAACTTAAACAGCGCAGCGGTGTGTGTGGACAAAGTAAGTGGGCTGGAAAGAAGGGTCGACGGTCAAAGACGGTTGAGTCGCATGCAAGACTGTCCTCTCGACGGTTCTGACAAGTTCATCAACATTGTCCTAGGAGTCAAATACAATACGTGGCAGTTACGACGCCTAATGCCTTAAGTTAAGTTGCGGAAAATACTGGGTTATTGTAGTTTCCAGGTGAGATGGTGCTCGCGAGGCGTACGCACAGACGCAGTCCACACCAACGCTCTATCGGCGCACGTCTCCCATGGCAAACCTCCATCCCTCCCTTCTAACGAAGCGACGATGCTTTCTCAACATCGCGCATCGCCTCTACTGCCACACGGTATGAAAATGGCACAATGTAATATTCTTTGTCCCTCACAATGCCGACGTGTTCCTCTGAGATAACATCTGCGTAGGT
>NW_001884562.1:353942-443708 GCF_000146915.1 Parastagonospora nodorum SN15 | reverse complement strand
ACGACGGCTGGACAGAGTAACAAATGTGTGATTCGATGCCCTCTAGCCTGACGAAGCTGGACTCATGATCCCCAAGCGACATACTCTCCAATACCCAGCGCCCGGGACTCGCAGTGGCAGATGGGGACGGCGAGGGACAGTGCTGCACCGCTCCGGACCGACGAGGCCCTTGGATCCCACACAACTTCTACGCAACATTATGCTCGAAAGGTACTTGGACTCTGACTTTAAACGACGGCTGGACAGAGTAACAAATGTGTGATTCGATGCCCACTAGCCTGACGAAGCTGGACTCATGACCCCCAAGCGACATACTCTCCAATACCCAGCGCCCGGGACTCGCAGTGGCAGATGGGGACGGCGAGGGACGGTGCTGCACCGCCCCGGACCGACGAAGACAACGACTACCACACCACATCCAAATAACATTGAGCTCAAAGCTGCTCTGACCCTAACTCCGGACAACTGCAGGACAAACCGATTACTCCATGGTTCGATGCACACCGGCCTGACAAAGTCAGACTAATACCCTCCACGCAACATCCTCCTGGTGCCCTGCGCGCAGGACTCGCGGCGGTGAGGGGGGGGGGACGGTGAGAGACGGTGAGAGACGGTGCTGCACCGCCCCGGACCGACGAAGACAACGACTACCACACCGCATCCAAATAACATTGAGCTCAAAGCTGCTCTGACCCTAACTCCGGACAACTGCAGGACAAACCGATTACTCCATGGTTCGATACACACTGGCTCGACAAAGCTGAACTAATATCCCTCCACGCAGCATCCTCTCGATGCCCCGCGCGCAGGGCCCGTAGCGGGCAGAGGACAGTGAGAGACGGTGCTGCACCGTCCCAGGAAATCTTGACAGTCACCAGACTGCAGCAAGCAACCTGTTCAGCATGATTAAGTTCTGCTGGACTAAAGCATGCCCGCTATGCGGAGCGGCTCTTAAGTCGAAACATTGTCATTGCTCAACTTCACACTCACTCTCACCTATTATCCCACCCGCATCCGGCATATTTGCCCTGGTGCATACAAACGCAACGCAACCAACAACCTTTTCAGCTACATAACAACATTATGTTTTCTGCAAGCCCCGCGCATTGAAGCCCAAGCTCTTTACACATCACGCTGCAATTCCTTTTTATCGTTGTTTTGTCCACCGACACGTTTCGCTACATCGCCACTGTCACAGCAACGCGCTTCTCAAATCCACAACGCGCTTCTCACGTCAATAACGCGCTTCCCACATCAACAACCTGCGACCGCGCTCAAACTCTCCATAGTCAGTAAGCGCACCCTCCCAAGCGACATCCACATATTAACACGCACTTTCAGCAACAGTCCAACGATTACACACGGTCGCTAACCGTCTTCTACTCCAGGCGCGAAGCTATTATGGCCGGACGTGACAGCGACGATGACAGCGACACAGAATGGGCGCCGCCGAAGCAACCAGAGTGGTACAAGAGCAAGGCCAACACGACAAGCTCCAACAGCATGTCACAAACGAATGTAAGAGAAGGATATGGGATCACGACCTTAGAGGTTGTTGAACTTGTAGAGGACCTTACAAGCTATGTCAAGAAAAAGGACCTACTCGAGAAGATCCAATCAGAAAAGAGCCAATCGCAGCTTCTGAAGAGCTTGCGTTCACCAACGTCAAAGGACTGGCTTGCGGTAGCCAAATGTACACGGCTGCGAAATGCGCAAATACCCAAAGTCTTCCACGAGGCTGCAGCCGGAACTATCTGGACGATGATGCTAGCCAAGGTGCGTCAGTACGGCGCCAAGGTCAAGACAGAGGACCCGAGCAACACGCCAACGCCGACACTGTCTGAGACGGCGCAGCGACGGTCTTCGTCCGTCGTGTCCAACAGGTCTACAGCGTCGATAACCGACAAGTTCGGCGTTGCATCACTCACTGAGCCGGCTATCTTGAATGACGCCAATGTTGCCTTAGTAGACGCTGTGCATCACTCTGTCGTCAAACAATTCCCCATGTTCAGGCTGATGACGAAGGAAAGCCAGCAGAAATTGGAGGAGAACTACTTTGAGGTTAGGGCCCAGCACCTCAAGTACGATGCCCTCATCCAGCATTTGTCATTGCCCAAGTACTCCGATTGGTACCAAGCAGGCACCTCTCAGGTCATGGATGCGTTGACGATGACGCTCATTGAGGACGACGACGACTTGCTAGGCACCGTCAACTCTCATATCAAGTCGAGGAGGCTCGGAGCAGTGATGCTATTATGCCAGACAACGAAACCGCCAGGCGATTCTAATAAAGGTATAGCACGAACCCTCAAAACTGAAATATACACCACTAACATCTATATGCAGTAACATTCCAACCTGACGAACCACCGGAACAGCCCTCACCACCAGAACAGCCCTCACCACCCAAGAAGAGAGGCCGACATTCCAAACTTATACCAGACGGACCTCCCCTCAAGCGCCGTAAGACCGAGGCAGCGGACAGCAGACATGCAAAAGCAAGCGGGGGAAGAACCAAGAAAGACAAAGATTCAGAGGACTCCGACACTGGCAGCGACGTCCCGCGCCCACGCAGGAGGGACAGAGCAGCGGCCCGCGCTCGATCAGCTGAAAGAAAGCGGTTAGGAAAGGAAGCGCAGCTTAAGAAGACCAGGGACGAAGAGGAGCTGGCTAAGGCCAAAAAAGAGAAAGAGGAGAAAGAAGCTCGGGAGCGCGAGACTCAGCCAGATGGCCCGCTAGACAGCGACGACTACCGCTCAGACAGCAGCTCGGACATTGACCCTGAGGATGACTCGGAGGACGAGGAGGCAACGACAGCAAAGGACCTTGCCAGAGAACAAAAGGAAAGGCTCAAAGCCTTATTGAACGCCAAGTAAGTCCACCGTGGAAGACAGTCAACCACTGTTCACCCTGCTAACAAACAAACTAGAACGAGGGACGGTCTCTCTGCAAGAGTGGGGACGGCAATGGAACACTGCACTCTGGAAGAGTGGACTTCGGCCGCAGTATTCTTTGGCGTTTCGATTGATGACCTCCAGAACAAGCGCACAATAAAAGCTACCGGCATGTTGGGGGGGTTAGTTGCGACTTCACCCCATACCAGCTCACAGACGCATACATCCTCTACTTCAAAGAGTTGTCATCTGACAATGGCGGGATCTTTGCCAACGCCATGGGCATGGGCAAAACGCGAGCGATGGTGCTCGCCGTCCTCATGGGACACGTTCACTTCAAGAACTGGACGGAAGTGCAAAATGCGCGAGCAGAAGGCGACGCGACAGAACACAACGCAGTTGACGATGACGACAAGCCATGTCCTACTGAAGGCGAGAGAACGTTCCACTGCGCGTGCGAAAGGAGCCCCTCCTTCAACGCCGAACCTCGACAAGCAGCCACAATGATGACTGGTTGGGGGCGAGCAGCTGATGCCTGGAAGAACGAGGTAGTCGCGATGGATCTTGCAAACTCCACGTGGTGCGACCCAAGCGATCCGCTGGCCCTACGGTTCTGCTTCTTTAGTGACTCTCCCCCGGAGAACATGGGCAGACCAACGAAAGAGGAAGCAATGGAGATGCGAATCGATACCACTGACGCTATCTCCAAAGCGCTCGCTGCCGCCAATAAGTTAGTCGCCCCACGGAGCTACGTGCTAGGAGGCGTGGATCATCGAGAAACAGTCTACTGGACAATACCGGAAGCGAACACGCCTGCTGTGCACCCTGAGGCTACGAAGCACCGTCCAGCACCGTCAGCAGCACGGTTTGTGATAGTCTGCGGCTTCGGAAAGGTAGACAAGCATGTGTTTAGGGCTTACAACACTATGAGCGTCACGGCACAGCGAACGATCATACGCAAAGGCGGTCCTCATGTGGAAAAGAGGGCGATACTGCTTCCTGGTCATGTCACTGTATGGGGGCGGACTGTATTCGATGAATTCCACAATTGCAAGTCGGAGGGCACAATCATGGCCAAGTTTTACCAGGATATTCGAAGCCACAACCACGGATACCAATGGAAAGCATGGGCCCTGTCCGGAACGCCTATGGAACAAGGACTGAATGAGATCTTGATCTTCGTGTCGCTAGCACTCATTGGCCTTCAAAACAGGAAAGGGGTCTCTAACTGGTTCAACGCTACCGACAAGAGAGACTCCGTGACTGGCGATCGCATCTATAAGATGGAAGATGCAGTCTACCGGTCGATTGCGGAGACACCATCTCACAGGACTCGCCAAAACACAGCCCTCAATGGCCTAGCAATGGCTAAACAATGGCGCAATATGATTGCCAATGTAAAGCACGACGCAAGCGAACACGAGTCGTCTCATGAGTATAAAGAACTTATATCTCAAGGAGCAGCAGTAGCGCAGAGGTTTATGTTGAAAAGAACATTGAAGACGCGCGACCCGTGGGGCAAACCAATATCCGGCATTAAGGGCGACTTCCTGCCTTACTTCCAAAGCTGCCCATGTCCAGATTTCCTCAGCACGGTACAAAACGCTGAGCAACAATGCAGAGATATCCTGGAAAAAGAAGGCCTTGATGAATCAGAAGCTAGCAGACGTGTGATCTTCAACCGCTTCGAGATGCAGGCGATAGCATCCTACCCTGCGCTTGCTACTCTAAAGGCAGCACAGTTCAAAACATACGGCAGCCGCAAAGTCAAACGCTTCACGTCAAACAGCGTGAAAGGACCTCTTTACCATACCCAAGCAAGGACCATTTCCTAGTACGAGAGGCGCGTGCTATAACCAAAAGCAGCCCGAAGTTTCAAAACCTATCGAATTTATGCTCTGAGGTTGAAATTCTAGGAACGCCAAGCCGGACATGGAGCATTGCAGCAGAAGATGCAGCGAAAGCAGCTAATACACCACCACCGCCAAAGGAAGTCCGCGCCAAAATCCTCATAGGGTCGTATAAACCAATCGTGCAGGCAGTGACGTGGCTAGGCTTGAGAGAGAAGTTCGGTGACGAGAGCGTCTTGGTCATGCAGGGAGGTATGACACAGCACGAAATCAACCTCAAGCTTGCTAAATGGAGGGATCCAGATGGGCCTTGGATCATGGTGGCTTCAATGGCATTTGCAGAGGCAATCACACTGACAGAAGCTACGCACGTCGTCATCATGGAGCCGCAAGACAGGCAGAACACACAGGATCAATTCATGTTCCGAGTGTACCGACTCGGCCAGTTGGCAGAAATGTGTGTCGGCATTGTCTATTTTAACCCAGACAGTGAACTGGAACTCAAAGTACTGGGCAAGCAGGACGTCAAAACAACTTCCCGAGATAAACTACAAGGTGGAGGATCGACGGTTACGGATCAACGCATGGACTGGCATCAAACTGAACCGATTGTCATGAGTTTAGAAGCACTCTGCTAAGGTCCGGCGCACTGCTAGGAAAGGTGCTCAACGGTGCTCAACGGTGCTCAACGGTGCTTAACAGTAGATGACTGTATGGAATGCAGGACTAGCATAGTAATAGAATAATTCTCATGTTACCAACAATCCTAACAAAGCTCTTTTCTAGTGATATCTGTGATGTCTGGTTACAATGCAGAAAGAAGTAAATATGTAGTAAGATACTAAGGAAAGTATATTAAAGAAGTAAACTTCAATAGCGCAGGTGGGAAGACAGAGTAGGTAGGGAGAAAGAAAATATAACAGTTGAAGACGGTAAAGTTGCGTGCTAGACCGTCGCGTCGACGGTTCCGACAATTCCGACAGTACCGACCATTTCGACGAAGTTTTGTTTCAAAGTATATTTGATAACAAACATAAATTCCTCGAATCGATCAACTCGCTAGCGACACAGTCAATTCTACAGTATCAATAGAAATAAATATTCGACAGATTTTTAGTTTTCCTGACGTAATTAATAAAGGTAAAATAAGTATTTAGCAGATATATATAACGTACCTTATAGGTTAGCAAGCTATATAGGTTAGCGAGCTACTTTTGCTAAGCCTCTACTAAAACTACTCTATTCTAGCGCAAAATAGCCTACTTTAGCCCTATATAGTATAAAGTAAGATATAATATTATTTAAAGTCTACTTCTACTACTTTCTTATACGTACGTGCATTATATCTAGTCTTATTATACTATCTATACTGCTTTTAAGAGAGCTTGCCTGCTTTAGCGCGTACTTACTTCTTTGCCTTCTTTCTATTACTACGCGCACTAAACTCTTTTAGAGTTATCTATTAAAGACTATCCTTAACTATTAAGGTCTCTTCTTCTTATATATGCTTTCTTTTATATAATTTATATTACATAGCAGCTTTATTAGCTACTTAAAGCTTAGTAATCTTCTTCTGCGCTAATACTAGCTTATGCGTAATAATTGCTGCTCTTTTTAAGATCTTCTTAAAAGCCTCTACTATAGATATTAGTAAGCTATCTATATGCCTCTAAATCCTTGCCTTTATAAGCGTTAATTATAATTCTAATTTAAGAGTATTACTTAGAGTTTATAACTGCTAAGAATAGTCTTTAATAGTAAGTAATAGTAGAGTATAAATATAGATATTAAGAGCTAATATAACCTACTCTAGGTTAAATAGAACTAATCTAGCGCCTTAAAACTCTTCTTAGATATTACTAGAAGTAATTACTGCGTTAAAGGCGCGCTTAAAGCATAGTAGGAACTTAAGTTTTATAATATATATAATTTAGTTACGTATAAGCTCTTTAGCTTAGCATCTATACGCTTTCTTTAAAGAAGCAAAATAACTTATATTAAGAGGCTGCAGAAGGTATAATAAGTAAGAAAGTATATAGATAGTAATAATCTTATTATCCTTACAGTATTGCTAGAATTTAAGCAAGTTATAGCTCTTATAGCTATTAATAATAAGTAGCTAATAAGCGCTTATAACTCTCCTCTTTATATACTTATTAAAGTACTTTAACTACTATAGACTAAGCTTATTTATTATCTAGCTATTCTTAGAGACTATAATAACTTAATTATAAAGTAGATTCTCTTTCTTATACTAAGCTAAGAGGTAGTAGTAGCTCTTAAAGATAATAAAGAATAGAATAGTCTACTCTATTGCATTAACGCTCTAGATAACTATTATCTACTCTTAATTACTCTATTACACTATCTTTAGCTATTCTTATTACTCTAAAGCTATAATAACTACTTTAGTTAAGATCTAGCCTATTATAAAGCTAGACTTATTAAAGTTATATATATCGTTATTAAGAATACTATGCTTCGCCTTTATATTCTCTATAAGCTAGAACTAGTCTTATATAACCTTAGGATTCTTGCAGAGAGCTCTCTTATAGTTATATTTATAATTAAACTTTATTTAGAGCTTAGAGCAGCATTTAATAAACATACTAGGCTAGTTTAAGCTAACTTAGCCTAGACTACGCTTAGCGCATAAAGAATTAGCTATATTAGCTATAGCTGCAAGCCTAGAAAGAAATCTACGCATAACTAGCTTAAGTATATACTTAATAACTACGTTCTTCTTAGTTAGAAGTTAGATTTATTAATTTAGGCTAGTAATCTGCTTAGAAAGGTTATCTAGCGCATTAATAACCTAGAGTTACTTAAGATATATTATAGATAGCTGCAGCGCGTTGCATAGAGAGTATTATATCTTATTTAAGAGCTTAGAGAGCAGTCTATATCTTATATTTATTAGAAGTATCTATCTAATGCTATTATTAAGGCATTACGTAGATAAGATAGTTTTAGTAGAGGCTTAGTAAAAGTAGCTCGCTAACCTATATAGCTCGCTAACCTATAAGGTACGTTATAAGAAGAAAGAGGTTATTTATCGCTACTTAGAATAGATTATATAAGTAGATAACTATTATAGTAATAGTCTGTGCAGATAGCTTAGCGTTATCTCTAGGCTTTATTTTTAGTACTACTTCTAGAGTAATATAATTATTCTAAGTAAAGGATATTAACTCTAGTAAGTATAAGATATTTATTACTATAACTCTATTAAGTTAGAGTAATAATAATATTAGTATAGCTTAGCTTAAATAGATATTTAATTAGTATACTAAGAAGAAAGCAGAACGCTTATAGAAACTGCTTATTTTAGATAGCTATAAGAGCTATATAACTATAGATTTTATTAAGTATTATAGCTATAATTATATCTTATTACTTATATTTCTTTTTTATTTAACCTATATATTATAGCTACTTAATATAGTTATATTTTAGCTACTCTCTAATACTGTATTTATAGAAGCTTACTTACTATATTTAATATAGCTAAAAGCTAGTACTAATAAGAAAAGATAACTTCTTTTTCTATATTCTAGCATGCTTAGATAAATAGCTTTAAGAAGAAGACTATTCTTAAGTCTTTTAAAGTAATAAGTATTTTACTAGCTAATACTAATATTATTCTCTAGAGATTTAAGAAATAAATATTATAAAGAAAAAAAGATAAGAGAGATAATTATATAAATAGCTAGTAAGAATCTAAGTATTTACTATATTCTATAGTAAAGAATAATATAAAAGAAGCAGCTTAAAAGCTTTACTTTAATTTTTATTATCTTTATATTAAAAATAAGCTACTATACTATAAAAATAAGAGTCTATAGAATACTCTTATTACTAAAAAGAAGTATAAAAAGAGCTATACTCTTACTCTATAAGAGAGCTAAGAGTACTATAGAGAGATAGTATTATAGTCTTTTTAAAAAGTTAAAAACGCTTATATATAAGAGCACTGCTATAAGAAGAATAAAATAGAGAAAAAACTTTAGAAATTAAAGCTTAAGAAGCTTTATAAGTTTACTAAGCTTCTTAAAAAATAAGAAGCTAAGAAGAGATACATAGTATAGAAGAAAGCTAAGATAGTAAAAGAAAAAAAGAAAGCTAAGAAATAAGCTAAATATAAGTATTAAAAATAGCAGTATAATACTAAGAAAGCTATAT
Source organism: Parastagonospora nodorum SN15 (assembly GCF_000146915.1). Taxonomy (NCBI): domain Eukaryota; kingdom Fungi; phylum Ascomycota; class Dothideomycetes; order Pleosporales; family Phaeosphaeriaceae; genus Parastagonospora; species Parastagonospora nodorum. The sequence continues at coordinate 434,782 of NW_001884562.1, read as the reverse complement.
AATTATCTTAAAGAAATAAGCATAAAGCCTTATAAGTAGTCTTTTCTAAGAAGAAGTATTAGAAATATATTAGAGATACTATAAGTAGTATTTAAGTTCTACTTACTCTATCTTCTTTACTACTCTAAGTAATATTATATAGCTATAATATTAAGCTTCTAAGTAAATTTAAATAGTATAAAATAATTATAAAGTCTTATTTACTAAACTACTAAGAAATCTTATAATAATAGCTATTATATACGTTATTATAGCCTTATTTTTAAGATAATCTATATAGTGTTTAGTAATCGTTACGCAACTCTGATCGCGTCGCGCACAGGCACGTTACGGCACCGCCCAATTTCGAGGCGCCCCACTCGAACGACTTCTGGTAATTCCCACTTCCTTGCTTGTCATCTTTTTATTGAAGACGGCGGCATAAAGTTAGATGATCGCTAGTTATGATCGAAGTGTGTAGAAGCTCATGAGACAACACTGGTCCATGAACTACAAGGCTGATGTATAGGAATGCAGCTGGTATCTCACATCTACACATATCCTTCTGGCCAAGTGAATTAATTCCACGATTTCTTTCTTTCATTCACCTCGTTCCCAAAAACGACCCCCCATCTCTCGCGCTAGTGTCGCGAAAGGCTGGGTCAAACCTCGGCGTTTGCTACAATCCTGTCGTATAACGCTTTTGGCGATCTCCACCCGCAACAAGTCATCAAGTCCGTCCCCAGCGCCGCCGAGCAAAGTTTATCTACACAACGTCCATCCCTCGCGCCAGCACGCGCGCTATGAATAGCGCCAAGCTGTCGGGCCGTGCGACTGGGCATCCCGATCGACGTTGCACGCTGAGTGGATCGGCTCACGCTCCTGTGCCCAGAAACGTACGTTAGGGCTCCCGCAACGTTGGCTCGCGCGCACATTGCCGTCCAAGATTAAACTGTGATCAGCGACGTCCACGGTTCGGCGCCGGCATCGAGGATAAATGCTTCCCCGGAGATACTTTGCTTGCGCGGACCATGGCCAATTCGTGAGGTCTGGGCATATCCAGGCTTGGCGTGCTCATGTGACGATCGTGGCTTCTTGGAACTTCTTCTTACCAACCCTCGTCGCGGCCAGGCACCGGCATCGTGCGGATTGCTGCGCCAACTACCTGACGAATGAGCGCGTATCATGGCGAGTCACACGGCCACAGGACGACGTAGGTAGTTCGTGTCGAGCTTTGCGGCCGGGCCGTTGGGACTGGGGACTAAGAAGGTTTGTAAGGTATGCTGGTAGACGGTAGATTTTTAGCAGGCCAGTAATGTACTTATCTTACCAGTCATTTCTTGGTTTTTGTATCATCTTCATCTTCTTCTCCTCTTGTCAAACATCAAACGTCTTCTTTTTCCAAGTCTGTTTCACCAGTCTCATTGTCCATATATCTGTCTCTCAACCATGTGTCTTCAAATTGTGGAGAAGTTCCCAGCGTGTGGGTGTGTTTATCACATTCATGCTGTTGATCGGTGCTCATATTACGGACGCCATTTGGCTGTCGAGAAAATAATATGGGTGGGCTTGTCTTGTCCCAACCACACTGGTGAGAAAAAGAGAAGGGAATGTCTTCCCCACGAGGGCATAAGGCTCAAGACAACTTGAACGGAACAAGAAACTCGTCGCTCGCGGCAGAGTAGCACAGCTCTATCACTACGCGCGAATCGTGGATATCGTCAACGTACAACACTTACCGCATGAGACTGGAAGCCTACGACCTGGACATTACACAGCCTGCAGACCGAATCTCGTATCAACCCGCCCTCACCACCTGCAGACCGAACCTCCACGGAATCACGCGCTCAGCACGAAATCACATCCGGATACGTCGCAATCATCTCGTACATCCGCCTCGCGCACACTGCCCTTCTACAACCCGCAATACAGCGCATGGCTTCCCTAGCCCATCCGCACCCATCCAGCGGGCCGAATCCCATAGCCCTCCGCCTATCCCGCTGGCCGTCTCCATTCCATTGCGTACGCGCTCGACCACGTACGTCCTCCACGCGCATTACCATAGCCATGCCATCATCTCAGTCATCATCCCGTCCCCACGCCATGACATCCGAAACCCAGCCCCCCTCCCCCAGAACGGGCCGACTTGACAAGCACGTTGCCAAGCCCGTGATCCCCGCCAAACCAGACCGCTCAGAAACCGCGGGATCTGCTTATGATGATTCGCATCGGCCAGACTTTTTTTTGCTCACGTTTTGCCAAGCCTGCATCTACATGGCGAAGCGCCAAGCTCCTTTTCTTTGTTTCCTTTCCCCGGAGTAGTCTAGGTCGTTGATGCCCTCGTGTTACGAAAAGACCCCCAGGCCAAGGCCAAGCAATGCACACACACGTGAAGATTACGCACGCAAAAGACGGGACGCACGCTCGTATGCCCGGTTAGGCGTCTGGATCTCTCTCTCTTTTTTTAAAAAAATATCCTTGCGCCGCCTGCGCATGACGAAGCTGGGGCTTGGCGGTCGAGGGCGGTGTATGGGCATCATGACGAATGCTCTCTCTCTTGATCGAGTAAGGAATTGGTAATCTGGGGGAGTGTCGAAGGTCTGGGCGCGCTGTGGGGATATGGGCATCTCTTGTATACCTGGCGGATGGTAATGATTTTCGCATGGTCATGATCTGCGCATGACATAATTTTTAGTGGTAATGTGTAATGAAGAGAAGTGGAAGAGGGTTGGGAGGGGTAATGGTATCATCTTCTCGGTTGTATATTTATTCTAGTCGTCATGTCTCATGTGCGCTACCTCGTTGCCCCGGAACGGAAGGATGTAGTAAGTTAATATTCTGGGGAGTGCGAGGTTGAGTTTATGGTAGAGTCGACGTTCTGAAGAGAAGAGGGTTGATGGTGTTCCGCTTACACATCACCACAAGCGGCAAAGAGGGTACTTCAAACACATCCTTAACACTATTCACAGATCCAAAAACCCAGGCCCACGTCTACAACTTGCTCGCCTCCGCGCTCGTCCTGTTCAAGTACAACGGATCCCGCGGCTCAATCCCATACTTCCTGCACAACTCCTCGCCCTTCTTGATCTGCGCATCAATCCTCTTCTTATGCGCCAACCCGCGCTTGTTCTCATTCCGCCCTAGCTGCAGAAGATGCACCTCATCCGGCCCATCAACAATCCTCATCGTCCTGCCCGAAGCATACATGTTCGCGAGGGGTGTGTCCTGACTGACACCCGCGCCACCATACGCCTGAATCGCCCAGTCAATGACCTTGAGATTGACCTCGGGGACAAGGACCTTGACTTCGGCGATTTCCTTGAGCGCGCCCTTGGCGTTGGTTTCGTCGATTTTGATGGCGGCGTTGAGGACCGCGAGGCGTGCGGCGTCGATTTCGATGCGTGAGCGTGCGACGCGCTCGAGCATGATGCCGTGCTTGTTGAGGAGCTCGCCGAACGGCTTCTTGCGCTCGTCGTTGATGCGTGCGAGGAACCACTCCAGCGCCTTCTCCGCAGAGCCGATGCTGCGCATGGCGTGGTGGATGCGGCCGGGACCGAGACGGCCCTGGATGATTTCGAAACCGCGGCCCTCGCCGAGGACCATGTTGCTGGCGGGCACGCGGACGTTCTCAAAGGTAACGTGGCCGTGACCGTGGGGTGCGTCATCAAAGCCCATGACGGACAGCATACGGTGGACGGTGACGCCGGGCACGTCGTTGGGCACGAGGATGACGGATTGCTGCTTGTATTTGTCCTTGTTGTTGGGGTCGGTCTTGCCGAGGACGATGAAGATCTTGCAGCGTGGGTCACCGATGCCAGAGGACCACCATTTCTGTGACGGACGTTAGTACCCAGACGTCTTGAATGAGTTAGGGTGAAGGTCTCACCTGGCCGTTCAGGACGTAATGGTCACCATCCCTCTTGATAGTCATCTCGATGTTGGTAGCATCACTAGACGCAACCTGCGGCTCTGTCATAAGGAAAGCCGAGCGAATCTTGCCCTGCAGCAACGGGTCAAGCCACTGCCTCTTCTGCGCCTCAGTGCCATACTTGGCAATGACCTCCATGTTGCCCGTATCCGGAGCAGCACAGTTGGTGGCCTCGGAAGCCGTCCTGCTCTTGCCCAGGTACTCTGCCATCAGACCGTACTCGAGATTGCTGAAGCCAGCGCCCTCTTTGAAGTGTGCCTTGGGCAGGAACATGTTCCACAGTCCGAGCTCTTGAGCACGCTTCTTCAGGTCCTCGATGACCGAGGGATGGGACGAGAAGCGCTGCTGTGTGGTCTCGCCGATTTGGCGTGTGTATACGGCGTCGGCCGGGATGCATTCTTCTTCGACGAATCGCTCTACCTGGTTCTGTATCAGCAGTGGCATCGAGCAGGGGCGTAATTCACTCACAATGTCCAAAGTCTTCTTCGCCCTGTCACTGACAAACGGCCTGGCAATGACAGGTATGCGCTCACTCGCCGGGATGTGGCCATTGTGGCTGTTGTTAAGAAGCTCGTACGGTACAGACATGATGCTTCAATCGTATGTGAAAATGATGGAGAGAGGCAGATCAATGAAAGAGATCTGGGGTAATGCTGCTAAAGTGTCTCAGCGGCGACTCGTGCATGGCGAGGTTATGTCGGCCCATGTCTCGAACCAATCCCCGCAATGGCAACTCCGCGTCCTCGCTTTGTGCCGAGGTCCCAGGCGCGTTTTCTCCGCTAAACACCGCGGCTGAGGCTTGGCAGTATGGAGTGAGCACAATCGAATGTTCATCGACTGAGCCCCTGCATAGCCGACCATAATGTGTGGCCGAGGCCTAAGAAAATCGCTCTGCTCACGCCACACTGTGCTAACGCAAGTTACACGATTCCTCAAGATCGAGAAGCGTCACGTTCTATGCAATGTTGAATATATTCTGCTCTTCCAGATCTATCGCTTAGGTGCTGCGCTGGGGTATTACATAATGCATACAAAAGTCCTCGTAAAATCGTATCTCGTGGGATGTAGAAGAATAAAACCCTGCTACAGTGGTGCGCCGAAGCCTCAATACCGATCGGGATCTTCTTCCTTTGGTTTGTACATGATGGTTGTGAGGAACTGTTGGAATTTGTCAACGTTTGTTCAAAACAAGAGAGACAAGATACACACCTTCTGCTTGTACCTCGTTGTAGCGCTCGTCGCCAGGATGTTGTCCTTGATACTACTCGTCGCAAGATGGTTCAGCACAGTGTGGTTCGGCATGATCAGCACACTGCTATCGTCCTTGTGCGGCGTCGTTCCATTCAATATGCTCTTACCAAGAAAACCCGGCAGAGTTGGCGGCGTAGGCAGATTGTTGGACGTCTCGTTCGCCCTCTTAAAGCGTGAGCTCTCTTCCGACGAATCGAGATCAAGCAGATAGCGCGGGATGTTCTGGTGATATTTCTTAGATGGTTCGGGAACTTTTGGTGTCGCGGGTTCAGGCAGTGGCGCTTTCATCGGTGCCACATCGGATGGATTTGAAATGACTTGCGGCGGATAGACACCTGTCGGCTTGTCGAGTTCCTCCACCGGCGTTGCCGCGTCGAGCTTCTGCTGTTCTGTTTGATTGGGAGCAGGCTGGGGTGGCTGGGGCAGGTCGTCGTACGAGACTTCGATGTAGTTGACCAGGATGTTGGTGTAGTCGACGGCGGTCGGGAGCTTGTCGGACGTGCGCATGTCGTTGTCTACGAGGAAGGCGAGGTGGTGGGTGCCGGGCGTAATGTGAATGTAGGCGGAGAGGGCATCCTTCTTCTTGCTGGGACCACTATATGGCGAAACATGTCAGTACTGTTGGTATGCAGTGTGACCCTTGAGAGCAGAGGTTTGCAGTTCAGAGTGCGAGAGCTGCAAGCCCGGTGGAGATGGGCCATTGTGATTGATGGGGTTTCAGTCTGCACGTATACCAGAGACAGCCACACGGGTAGGCGCAGACAGTCCCGCGCATGCGCTGAAACATGCAGGGCAATGTGCGGCAAACTTTTTGTACTCACTTTCTGTGCAACCTATACTTGCGGTTCCATCCTGCAAAGGTGCCCGTCGCATAGACGCGTTCGCCCTCGCCCTCCCACTCAATCAGGGTCGGCACTGTGGGTCGCCCAGTATTCGGTCCTTTGAACTCTTCTCCGAGGTCCTCGTCGTCGGCGGTGGTCGTGCTGAGCATCGACGAGTGCCGCGGGAGCGCGCCTTCGACCTCATTGTGGTCGATGGGGCTCGAGTAGTTTTGCGCGTCGAGAATGGGCGAGCCGGGCCGGTAGTCTTCCTCTTCGATGGGCAGCGGCAGGCGGGGCGGGCGGCTGAAGTGCGACGATGACACGACATACTCCGTCTGCGAGGCATCGGCGGGGTCTATCGAGGACGCGGGGTCGTCTGTCCTGCTGGCGGGCGCCTCTTCACGGGGTGCTGCAGGCACATCGACGGGGCGGGTCTGCGGCGAGGGCACAGGCGCGGGCTCTGAGAATGGCGGCGGCAGGTGCTGTTGCTGCTGCTGCTGCTGCTGCTGCTGCTGGGCTCTCTCGGGCGTGCTCGTGGCGGGCTCTAGCTGCGGCGGGGTGCTGTTGCGCGAAGAGTGGCCCTTCTCCTTGCTCTGGCCCTTGGACTGCTCGTTGCCCATGGTGTCGGGGGCGGGGGTGGTGGCTTTGAAGTGGTCCTGGGCGGCGCGCAGGTTGTTGGCGATGACGGTGCTGGTTGCGGTTGCGACGGTTTGTGCGCGCCCACGCGACAGCGGGCGGGGTGTCGTCGACGTGGGATGGGACTCGGCGTTTGTGAACGAGGCGGACGGAGGCGCCGCCTGCGACTTCACCGTAAGTGCCGGAATCGACTCTCGCCTGCGGGCGGCGTGGTGAAGGTGCGGGATGTGTGCATGTGGATGGGCATGGGCATGGGACGGCCGCTCTTTCTGTGCATGTGACTGTGTGGTCGCGGTCACGCTGCTAGGGGACTGTGGATTCGACGTCGGCGTCGTCGACCGCGAGCTGGATTGCTGGTTCCCCATGGCCTAGTCCGGCGATGCGATGGCGCTCCTGCTGTAGCATAGACGTCCGACAAGGTCAATCCGAGGCCAATCTGAGGTCAATCTTAGCACTGAGCTCCGCATGCGGCGGGACACAGGGATTGAGACGTGAGCTGCAGCTGCACCATCGCCGATACCTACACGAGACGAGCCCCGCCCGGGCCAATAATCGTGGGGGAGCTGTTCTTCCAACGCTGTCTCGCGAGTTCATCGCACCACCTCTCAACGTGCAAAGTGCTTCGACGTTCCTCTGGACCTGCCTTCTGTCTGCATGCCAAGTACGTCACCATGAATGCGCCATAGCCATCTTGATTCTCCCAGCAATCACATGTGCATTGACACTACACTCCATCAACATCCCTCGCAATGCCCAATTGGCGCGATATTCTCCTCGTCTCACTCTTCATCATAGTATGGCCCATCACCAAACTCTTCTATGTGATTCTCTTCCTGCTGGCCCCAATATGGACACTTGTCAGCTTCATTCTTCTGCCATTCAACCACCTTGCGCAGACTATTTACAGCATCATTACATTGCCATTCAGTGTGAAGTGGTTGGAGCGCATTGAGGTATTGCAACCGATGACTACAGTAAAGGACTAGTGCTGATCTGGTCGTAGACGCTCTATGTCTATCTCGGAACAGCTGCTCTGATCGGCGGCCTCACAGGGGCCGTCATCTTCGCCATCTTCAAGTTCATCTCCGCAAGTCTCAACATCGACTCAACCGTTGTGCCCCCGCCCAAAGAACGCGTCCGAAGTGCTGCTGAGTTCCGAGCTGCCCAGCGTGAGAAGCGGGAGGAAAAGATTGATTTTACCCCAGCACCTACCCCAGTTGTACTTAAGAAGATGCCGGGCTCCCGTAGGAAAGGACTTCTGTCTCAAGCTATCATGGAGGAGGAAGATTCGGACTTTTGAATCGTCCTGACGTTATTGCAGGCGTGCAAACTGTACTTCTACGACGATCCTGGTCTATTCGATACCCGTGTAGTCGATCAAAATACGATGGCATTTCACGATGAGATTTTGTTGAAGGGCTTTCCTGCCCGTGATTTGAGGCTTCTGCCGGAGCATCGGTGCTCTTGTCAGAATCAAGCGAATGTAAGCCCACCGAAACTTCCGACCATTGCATCCTGCTCCGACGGATAGGTTGCAGCGTGCGATCTTCACCAGCAGCTACACGAGTGTCGGGCAGTCTATGAATGCAGTCAGTCATGGTCCGACTTCTCCGCATTAGGGTACTAGTGTAGGGTGAAACAAGGAGCCGGAAACTAACACGACGGCAGACTTTTGCTCAGAGTCGGTAGAGATTACTAGCCAGTGAAGGATAGAGACAGTCCACGTGATGTCCAACGTGCAAAGCGTCAGGCAAACGAACCCCCATTCTCTGTCTTCGAGAATGGTGAGCTGGAGCAAATTGGCGGCAGTCGTTACCATGACCAGACATGACCCCATAAAGGTGCGCCAGAGGAGATTTTCTATGCGTTTGGCCGCTTGTGCATTGCCAATTTGCACCTGCACGTCCGGGTGCCGCTTAGTTCGACGGCAACTGCACAGCCAAAGAGCAAGATGGCTAGCAGACGGACTGGGAATAGCCTGATTGTTCGAGCGGATAACTGGGCCGAGGAGGTAGACGAATACGACTGTAAGAAGGATGTTGATTAAGAAGTCGTAGGAAAGAAGCGGGATCGTAGCGTATCGTCGCAGACCCATGCGACATCTTCCGTCCTGTGGTAGTACCTGTGCCAGAGGCCCAATGAATCCAATGGCAATAATAGTACCAAACCCCACAACGACAAGTACGGTACCCGTGACCCACAGGACATCCTTTGTTCGGCTCTTGTGGGAAGCGCTCAGTGCGTGAATCCGCTCGACTAGAAACTGGTACCTGTTTTGTTTTAGTGAGGGTCTGTAAAGCACATTTGGCTTCGATGTTGCAGCAACATCCAGCTGATCAATAGCATTGTGATGTTGTTTGCCCGGAGGTGAATAGTAGCTCTTCGCAGACAGTCGCATAGTTTGCTGATTCACAGAGCAAACACCGGGGGTAAAGTCTCACATGATGACTTTGCTTGCGAAATAAAAGCCGAAGCAAACACGAATGCTCGTCGAGCACATGTGTTGCGTGCGAAGGCCCCATATGGATACCTAAATCACAGTGAGAAGCTGATGCGGCACGTGTCGTACGGCATTGCGAAAACATACCACAACAGCAGCTGTTACGACAAATATCAACGCTGCCAGCGAAAAGTGAATCAGATGTTCGACAGGTCAGATACATGCACAACAAGCAAATAATCCGGATAGGGACCAGTCGTCTCCGCGCTGCTATGCATTACTCGTGGACAACGCGTTCAGTTTAGCGGTGTTCGCGCTACTGCGGCTTCTGTTGATGTGGTAAGAGTGGAAAGAATCAAATGGTTGGAGCGGTAGGTGCGGCTCTTCATTGATACGAAGGTGCACAAAGTCAGCTTCGTCCAGCTAGGAACATCATGTTCACAGTCTCAAACGGGGCAACTGTTGGTCTTCTTTTCCAACCTCAGCAGGTATTACTGCAAACAAAGTAAAACGTACGGGAGTGATCTTGCTGTCGGGCGAAATAAGCAGTCCGTGCGCACTTCATGTGAGCTGGCCTGAGTACGAATAGAGCACTCGTAGTGTATCGGACAATCAAGCCGTCCAACAACACTCCCTCTTTTGACGGCGAAGATATCCGACTACAATCGACACTTTTCGAGAAATTGCCTCTTCTGGACGGTTATTGTGACGGATGCTTCACCATGAGAAGCGCCGGTCGGAGGAATGCTCCCGAAAGTTGTGCATGACTTGATGGCGGTCAAGGCCTATGACAGGATCCTATAGAGGCCAGATTCAAGATTAAAGTCCAGGCTTTAGATTTGATGGTGCTTCGACGTGCTGGTGTGTTGATTCCTGACACGGAGCATGTTCTGAAGCAGACTGTGAGAAGAGCTTGCGCGTCTATCTTCAAATGGACTTAAGGCATGGACTGGTATTTTAGGACGATGTACTGCGGACCAGTGAACATGGTCGGAGGGTAGGCCGACTGGTAGAGATTGTAGAGCAGCACCTGCGTATACTGTGGTATGTCTCGTGAATGGCGACCCTACTAGGCAAACGCGAGTCAAGCGGCGTACAGCCTCCGAGCGGCACATGTAGTTCTCACCGATGATACCTCAATTCTTTGGATGCGATTACTGACGTCTAGACACGAAGCTGCCTGCGCAATCATGCTGTTAGTCTGCTGGGGAGAAGACCAGTGGCTGATATCGCTGCGTGTGGCTTGGGAGCAGAAAGGCCTGGATGCGTTGGTGTACCTTGGAGACAGTGGCAACGACCAGGAGCATTCACCTTTGAGTAGCATACCCAACGAAATAATGCGCTGATGACTAGAAACAGCATCGGGCAAACGTTTTCTAACCAGGCCTCCAGTCTTCCATGTCAGAATGTTCATGTCGCTGCCCACGAAACGACGTCATCGTGCTCGCTTCGTGCCGCTGTGACCTGCTTTCAGGTATTGTGTTGCGGTAATAGCACCTGGGCAATGTAGGAATTTATTGCCGTCGCGAGAAATGCTTGTGCCACCTTGGAGCGCTGCGCAGTTGACTGCCCCGACGCAAGTGAGTCCGCATGTGTAGCGATCCACCGAGGTGCAAGTCCGCGAGTGTGTGGATTGAAGAGGCTGCTGTTGCGAAAACGGTGCAATATGATCCCTAGTCGTCTGTGGAGCCCGCGACTGTTAGCCACGCAATGACTGCACGCGAACCTCACTGGGCCATGTGTGAGCCTGTGAGGGATGCAAGAGGTCGTCATTGGCGATCTGCACGCGGCACAGCCCTGCGAACGCGTCTCGCAACTTGACCCGAGAATCGCTCTAGGCGGGAATGAGGTGAGAAGAGGGCGAAGTTAGCTATCTTTGGCATCTTGATTGACCCAGTGCATCATGGTAGTGTTCTCGAGCAGACAGTGAGCTACCGGCTGGTGCGAAGAAAGGCTGAGCGCGCTGTTCGCGTCTGGCACCGGGCAGCATGTGAAGAGTGGGTGGCTTCAGTGGGTGGCTTCAGTGTGGGACAAGTCTGGGCGGGCGAAGATTGGCTGGTGAAAAGGCTCGACGGGCCCACTCGTGCAGGACCCTGGCAACAAAGTGGGTCTGTGCGCCAAGCGAGATTGTCGTCGCGGCTTCCCAGCACTGCCACGGCGGCTGGTACAAGCAGACGGGGCCAGCGCCTTTCTTTGACCTCTCTGCTCTCATCTTCCCCAACACCAGGTCCGCCAGGCACGCCGCACGACGTTGTTTTCCCATGATTGTGTGGTTAGACGCATACTATTTTGATCCCCCGCTCCCACGCCCGTCCGACCCTCTTATCTTCGGCCCCTGGCATTTGCTGCATCGCCTGCAAAAAGGAGACTGCGCTGCAGAACCGTCGCCATGAAGCGGGGAGTCACCATTTTCATTCTCGTCACTGTCGTTGTCCTCGGCTTCGCAGTGCACAGCGTCTGGACTCTACTGGGCCTTCTCGTCGCCACCGGTCGCGAAGATGCCATCCTCCGCGGCGAGCTCCCTGCGCCAAACTCGGGCACCGTCAACGACCGGCCACAGCTGATCCCCAAGATCATCCACCAAACGTACAAGAATGACAGCATCCCCGAGCACTGGAAGGGCCCACAGCAAAGTTGCTTAGATTTGCACCCCGACTACGAGTACAAGCTCTGGACCGATAAGAAGTCACGCGAGTTCATTGCCGCAGAGTATGTGTCGCCATGTCCTTGAATCCTGCACACTTTCTAACGACGTCCAGATATCCGTGGTTTCTCGAGACGTTTGACGGCTACCCATACCCCATCCAGCGCGCCGATGCGATTCGATACTTTGTCCTGCACCACTTTGGCGGCATCTACATTGATTTGGACGACGTATGTGTTTATCCAACGTTGCAGTCTGTAACCTTGCTAACAAATCCTAGGGATGCAACCGCAGTCTTGACCCGCTCCTGGCCTATCCCGCCTGGGTGCGCCGCACACTGCCCACCGGTATCTCCAACGATGTCATGGGCTCAATTCCCCGCCATCCATTCTTCCTGAAGGCAATCGACTCGCTCACAGACTACAACCGCCGATGGCCTCTCCCATACATCACAGTCATGGCATCCACCGGACCGCTTTACCTCAGCATTGTCTGGCGCCACTTCAACAATGCGAACCCCGAGGGCGACAATCGCGTACGCATCCTTTTCCCCGACGAGTACAACAACCACTCCTGGAGTTTCTTCACCCATCACGTCGGAAACAGCTGGCACAGGACAGACGTCAAGGTCATCTTCTGGCTTGCGCGCCATTGGGTCTTCGTCACCATTCTTGGCTTTGCGCTCGGATTCACTCTGCTCGGATTCCTGTATAAGATATTCGTCCTCAACAAGCTACCGAGCTCCCCGAGAATGTCGCCGAAAGCGCGCGCCTTGGATCGATTTGCGTATACTAGAATACCTTTCTACCGCCGAATAAGTTCAAAAGATTTTGAGCTCGAGGACAGACACGAGGTCTAGTCCTGTTTTCAAATTTCTTTAATCGCACTGCTGCTCGCCAACTTGCATATACCGGCGTTCACATTCTTTTTACGGCCACCTTTTCGATTCGGATCTATACTGTTGAACGGACATGTTGTCCCTATTTTTGTTTTAATTGAGCCTGGAACGTCTCGATGCACACCGCTGGCGTTGGCACATGGAGAGCATCCAGCAATTCATTTTTATAGACGAATGGGAAGAGGCAAGAAGCACATCATGAAGAGGAAGAGACGAACAGTGCAAGGACATAGAGTTCGGCTACAACCTCTTCCGTAATTAAATTAATCAACGAAAGCATGCAGCGCTTACGTTGTCAATGAGAGAAATCATATCAAATCAATCATAACCCAATTTTGTTCTCCTTTTCTCGTAGATTGTCAGAAAAAGATATAGTACCAAGCCACCATTGTGTTGGCGCACTCACAGCGCACTCACAGCGCACCTCTCTTTCGAAATGTCGGCAACGGAACACCAACAACTGGGTTCTTGTAAGTTTGCATTGTGAGACAGCTCACCTCCCCACATTGTATGCTGACACTAGATCAGCCAGGGCTGTTGTTCGTGTACCTGCGTTGCTCGTGTCCGGGAACGGGGGACCCGCTTTACGTTCCGCTGACTTCCGGAACGAGGCGAGATTCAAAGCTTGAGCATGCTGGTTAGAGAAGATGCGCGTTGGTTTAAATTAAGATGATGAGTTGGTCAGAAAGAAGAAGGATGTGGAAGGGGTTGGGGTGGACGACTTGGAGACAAATGAGTGCACGAGGGTAAGTTTTTTTTTGGCTAAGATGTTTTTCTCTAAAGGTTACATACGAAACTATAATTAGTAAGACTACACCGAACTCGTGCATAAGGATAGATAGATTTTGGATCTAGCCACAAAGAGTCCGACTTCACGGTTTAGAGCAAGACACATGCCCTCGCAAATGAACACTGCCAGGCCACTTCTCACTCACAACCCAATTGCCCACGGATGAACGCCGCAAGCGACAAGCTACCTAGAATCCAACAAGCAGTTGAATTTCCTCTAGTCCCGCCACTCCTGCACAATCCGCGCCGTCGTCGTCACAACTTCCATGTACTGCCGCTTCTCACCCGGCCGCAGCGTCGCCAGCGACTTCGCGCCCGCCTTCCACTTCATGCCCACGCCGCGCTGGTCGTTGTAGGGGGGTAGAGCGCCCTTGGGACGCTGCTGCGAAGACGAAGCTGTAGAAGAGGGCTGGTGAACCAGGGCCCGGGAAGTGCCCGTGTGGTACGAACCAGCCGCGCCAGAGTGTTGAGAAGCTGGAGCCGTGAAAGCACGAGCCGCCTCAGAGCGCGGAGCGTTGGAAGTACGCTGTGCAGATGGCGCTTGCAGACCTGCAGCTGAAAGAGGCTTGTTGGACTGCGACGAGCGGGCGCTGTCAAGATGCGCGCCGGACTGCCTATAGCCGCCCCCAGCGGCCCGCTCGCGCGCGCTGATGCCGGAGGTGCCAACGATGGGTGGACCGGACGCAGGGCGGACGGACTGGCCGGGGACTTCCAGGTGGGTGCCCATCTGGGAGGGGCGGGGAGTAGCGGTGGCGGACTTGGAGGAGTGGTGGGACTGCATGGTGGTGGTGGTAGGTGTGATGGTGAGGGAGCTGGAAAACTCTGTAAGTTTGGAAAGCTGAGTGTGTAAGGGAAGGTTGTGAGAATGAAGATAGGAAGCAGTGGGGAGAGATCAGTGAGGGCTTATGTATCTGGATGGAAGGTGCTTCAGTGGGCGATACTGTGAGCTGATCGCATTGCCGAAGGTGTTGTGATATGATATGCTTCGTGGAAGATCACACGAATGGCGATGAGGACTCCTCGAGGTCTTTGGTGTACAATGTTTGGAACAGCTGTCGAAGTGGTCGAGGAACCGAGGACTGTCAAAGGTACAGTGAAACTGGGGTTGGGTCTTGCTATATATGTAGACTCACAATGCAGATAGTTATATGCACCATAGACATTCTTTAAACAATATCACAGCCGTAATCCTCCTACAATAATAAAAGTTTGTTATGGGTGCTGTCGTTGGGCATACAACCTTCAGAACAGCTGGAAGAGCATTGCCAAGTTACTAATACCAACGCCCGGCTGTCAGCATTTATTCGACGCAGAATTCGAAAAATGGGAATGTAGAGAGGAGTGACCGGGATTAAGAGTATTTCGAGAGATCAGAGGAGAAGACATATTGGACGGGTCTAATCGAGAGATGTGTAAATTTGCTAACAATGACCAGGGTCGAGTTGGGGAGTAGTTTGATGCTGCAGGCATGCAGTGCTCTCGGAGAACGGCCCCGATGTCATTTCGGTCGGATAAATAAGGACAAGCAAGTTTGTCCAGGACGCTTCTGTTCACAAGGTCAAGATGTCTGAATTTCTTCCCAACGTGCTTATATGACACCCCGACCTTTGAGGTTGCTTTCACATGCAAAGTAAATGTTACACATCAAAGCTGCAAGCGGCTAACACTGGAGTGTCTCAAGATCAACGATATGAATTGTTGCTCGTCGTTATATCATAGATTGAGCATCTTCAAAATCATCATTGCTGCCACCTATTTACTATCAACTGCCCTGCATAAGGTCCTTCTCTCTGTACCAAGCGCCTTCATTGTGTAACAACTGCGTGAGTGGTTCCAGCAGCTGGTACTTCGTGTAACCTTTTGACCGACTAAATCGGGACTTGCTGATCAGGTAGCTACCTTTCATTCTGGTACTGCCTTTCTTCTCTGACATATGGACTTGGTGGCCTTCGTAAAATCGTGGCTCTGGCTGATAAAAGTTAGTACGGTCAAGGATACGTTTCTCGCGTGGATTCTACCTTATCGAAAATCGGGTATGGACCAGGGACTGAGCCAGAGTCCTTGTGTTCTCGCTGAGTCCATGAGCTATGGCTCCTAATTGGCACCCTTGGTGCAGCTGTGATGCTTGTGCTTGACGTGGGCTCTGCAGGTATGCCCTGGCGCTCACCTGACTGAACAATTGTGTGTCCTAGAGCGTGGAGTTCTTTGAAAAGTGCGTCGTCTTCAGGCTGGTGTTGGGTATCGCTGGGTTGTTGTTCCCTCCCTTTATCTTTCAACGTTCCTGAAGTCTTTACTTCTGTGTATGCTTCTTCTTGCGTCTTGATGATAGGCTCTCCACCAATTTTTGTTCTCGCTAGCTCAGCTTCCACAAACGCCTCCAATGGACTTAACTGAAATCCGAGGCTCTCGATTGCAGCGTCCAAATCTTTCATATGCATCTCTTCAGCCAGTCTGGTACACTAGTCAGCTTTAAGGCCAAAGTTCAGAATCGCGGGTATTGACGCTTACCCAATCGCATTTTCTGTAGTATTTGCTGCAACACACGTGTATTCTATGGAAAATATGTGCCTTTTTATATCACCAAAGCAAGACCTGAGGGTCATCGTCAATGGATGATTGTGGGTTTCAAGCATCTCAAACAATGCCTCAACTAGCCCGCTTTCTTCCTAGTCCCCAATTTCTTTCTCGCTGTGCGCTATAGTCGCCTCCTTTGTGCCTGAGAAGGGTGATGTATCAACGCAGTCCTGTAAGCCTGATGTGAGCCAACGACAACTACTCTCCCAGTGGCGTATGCTCAGCAGTGCTTCATGAAGTTTCATTGCCACTTCGACATGGTAATACCCCCAGCCAACCCGTTCCTCGATCCCACTTTCGAACCGTACTGTTATTTCATTGAGTAGATCTAGCAAAGATCTCTGCTCAGTAAGTTCGGCATCATCCCATCTAAAATGCTCTAATGTATCGTCAACTAGAGTAGAAGAACTCCCACTCTGTAGGGTATCTATTGGCGTAGAGGTGTTCGATCCCATCGTACCTAAGTATTGAGTATCTTTTATCAGGTGGATCAGTAAATCGATGAGCACGTTAAGACGTGCTGAAGGCGCAGATTTGCGATGCGAAGAAGGACATCAGGTTCAGTTCACCGCCTCAACACAGAGGTGACGCGTCCTTATCGTACCCGAACCACCTGTATTTCTATACTCTCCGGAAAAAAATGCAGATCGCTGCAAACACGACGAATGATCCAATGGCAGTCTTCGATAGCCGTTGCAGGTTGCTTAGCGGTGGACTCAATTGGTGCTCAACTTATAAGCATGAAGTGCAGGAGATTATCCGGTAAGCACGAACCGAGGCGCTCAGACAAGAGTGCTACAATAAGTTTTGCATCTCCATCATCATAAACTCTGACAAGCCCCAGTGCTGCAGGTCTGATCGCCAGGACTGTCTCGGACACATTACTAGAACTTCGATTAGACCCAAAGTTTCGTACAAGAAAAGATGGCTGAAGTACTAGGACCTCTCGGCACGACGACTTCTATTTTGAGTTTGGTTTTTACGATGATCCCGACTATCATGAAAGCTCGCCAGAATTATGTAGAGTGTCTTGATCAACTGAGACGCTACAAAATTCGGGTCGATAGTTGCGAGGCAAGAAGAGAGACGCTGATGGAGAAATGTCAAGGCTCCAGCCTCTCGGCGAGTAGCAACACTGAGGGTATCATGGAAGATGTCGTGCAACTTCGCGAAAGAATGACCAAGGAACTTCAAAGTTACGATATAACCCAGACAGAACTGGAAAATTGGCAGCAACAGAGGACGATTCCGGACAAAATCAAGTGGCAATTGAAAAGAAAACCCGACTAAGTACTTTCGATCAATAATATACGGTATATACAGCCGGAATATCATAGAAGATTGGATCACTGGGATGGAAAAGTCAGTGGAGGCCCTCGAGAAGCTTTTCCAATCCGAATTGGAACTTCAGACTGCTGGGCATCTCAAAACTCTCAGTCAAGACAATGTCCTCAATCTAGAGGGAGTCAAGCGATTCGTGAAGTCTCTTTCCAGGCTGGCAACGACACTTTACAAGGGCACCGTGACCAGTTTCGAGACTGCATCTGCTCACGACTGGGCACTAGAGCTAGCACCGTCGGTAGCACTAGCGGACGTCGAAGAATGGAATTTCGCACAAGTGACCCTTGCCTTATCTTTTTCAGGGCCAAGGCTGCAGCAACGGAAACAGCAATTCAAAATCCGAGCTTGCTACCAAGTGGGTGAGAATACGGATTCAGTCACTCGATGGCAAGCCGAACAAATTGTGAAAAACAATATCAAGGGCGTGTCTGGGCCTCCCATAGAAGGACTTCTCTGCGTCGTTCAGCAGGACCATGGAAGAAGAACACGTCCACTTGGAGAACTCTTTGTAAAGAACCCGCATCTCTTCCTGGATGTGGCATGGAGACCGGATCGTGTGTCATTGATCCTGGGCATCGTGAAATGGGCTCTGCTTCTTTGGGATACAGAGTGGATGAAACACCTTTGCTCTTACGGTCTTCATATCGAGAAGATCCCAACCGAGAGAGTCGCAACTAAGGATCCGATCACCGAGGGAACTATCGTCGATGCATCACATGAATACGCACCGACTGATGATAAGGCTTTAGGAGAAGATGCAAGAAGGAGGGATGACGCAGCAAAGTTAAAAGGTTGGCCAGAGGCAGCTATGTATTAGAGATCAGATACTTTGCGCTCTGTCCTATCATCAGTCAATGACTGCTAGGCTGGGTACAATTCATGATACGCCCAAAGGTCCATAGCGCGGATATACGATCCATCAATTCAGCTGTATCATATCACAGTGACAATTTCAAGGCTTGTATGATGTAGATATTGAGAGCTTCGAAATCTTTGTGCTAGGTATCAAAGCATGTTAGAGGTCTGATGAATGACAGAGCTATATCAGCTTCAGAAGCCGGCACGAGGGCAGCTAGCATAAGGACTATCACGAGGGCATGGCAATATGACTGCGATGCGATGAGCGGTCAATCTGTATGATTAAAACGACATACTACGCATCTCTGGTGCGTGCAGCATTTCTGCGCTGAAGCAAATCGAGAGCGTTTTTCCGAACGAACTAAAGATGCGACTTTACATGGATACCACCTTCAATCCGTGCCAAAATCTCTCCTGTGTACCGTAGATCACGAACAAGCAATACTTGCTCAACGTATTCCAGATATATTCATCGGATTAGCACCTTCCCGCCGATCTGGGCCAACTGCAACTAGAGTTGGAAAAGCTCCAGTCCAATAAATCACTGTTTCGGTTACACAGTGTGAATAGTCGAGTTTTAAATTGTTTCTAGGCATGTCTTCATCCATTGAAATCTACTAGGGGTAGAATCGGAGGCTTCCGGAGTTTTTCTTTTTTAGATAGCTTTGTCTCCTAGCAGCCGATGGTGAGTGCCGATGGATGCACATACAGTGTGGCCATGCAGTGTGCACATAAAATGCCAGGGGTCTGACGGTATGGTCTCATCCTTCGTAAACATCTCACGCTGCGCGGTTCTGCAAGGCATGGCGGCCGACCGAGACAGTATCATAATTTCCGACCGAAAGCTGTAGGCGACAAGACTGCACCTAGTGAGGCGCCGAGAAATTACCCAGCGGAAGATGAGAAGTAGAAACATTGGTGCGTTACGGCAGATTAAGGATCGGAAATGGTGTGATGCCATTGAGCAGTAAGTACTGCCGGCTGTAAGCGTTGGATCTGCCGGGCATACCTCAAAATGCTTTGCAGCATGGGAAAATACGGTGGCGTAAGATTAATAGCATCTGACGCGAAAGTTTGCGCAGTCTGAACGTACGATTGTTCGATCATTTCCTCACTTGGTCTGGCCGAGCTTCGTGTCTGCAGGTCCTCATCATGGTACGAACATCGCGTCACTTCAGCTCACCTCACATTGAGCACCTCGAGCTTGCATCGACGAAAACACAGCGAGAAACACGTTTTCTACTGTATCAAGCTCTCCTAAAAGTTGTTCCAGCCAGCTTCGTCATTCCGGCGGCCTCCTGAGACCCGTCCTCTCAGAATGTGCCAGCCAAGGAAGCGAAAACAGACCGAATAGTGGTATCCAAGCTACTTTGTGTGCGAGACATTCTTCCATTCTTGCAACACTGTGCTAACATATCTTCGCTCGCTGCAGACATTTCTCGCGAACTCGTACGAGCGGGCAGCATGTCACCACCGTCCTACCGTCCGTCATATCGACACGACACCGATCAAGTCCACCACAACACATTACAGAGCTATAGTAGACCTCCGGTCTATCATCCTCGTGCATCTATATATGTATGGTGTGGAGATAATTCGAAGGGGTTCCGATGACTTTGGGTCCTCGAGAAACGGTCTCTCTAGAATCCCCTGGGCCTGTGTGATAAACAAAAGCCTACAGTCTTTGATGCATCTAGGTGACAACTGCCATGAGGCTATGTGTCCAGCTCTACATATACTGTGTTGCAGACCTTCATTCAACTCCCAAGGCGGCATCATGGCTTCACCGGCAGCTATAGTGGGAATCGGCAGACCTGTAACGGGATATAGCTCTTGGACGCATTAATGCAGTGGCAGATTATAAGTCTGGTAGACCGGAAGCTACCGAACGAGTTCGAAGTGGGTGGAAGAGGTAACGCGTGTGTAGAGGTCTACTCGGAGTCGCAGGAGGATAACCGCGTGAGTAGAAAGGAGTCGAGAGTGGTCGGGAAGGTAGTCATTTACTCATCGTTTACAGGCCTGAACTTGCTGGAGTAAAGGTTAGCACGCTGTTGAATGAATATGACTTGATTCGGACTGGTTGTAATTCTCGCAGAGCATCCGTGTCTGGAGTCCCGAGTACACGTATGCTGTAGGTGGGCGAACGGAGGAAGATGCACTGCCTGGTCGACGAGCTCAAAGATTACGGACAACCTTAAAGTAGTAGTTCATCACGCAAAGGTACACCTTGTAAGCACCTAAGTGCATTTCTTCTCACAAAATATGCTCTTCGATTGGTAGACTATACTGGAACTATATGCAGTATACAACAATCACAGTGTATTCAGGAACGGACAGACCTGCATCAGCAAGCGTCAAGACTTGCCCGCAGCCTTGATGGCGGCATGAGCAGCACCGAGTCTTCGCAGGATCAGCCGCTGTGGACACTATTCTGTCGCGACTGCCGTTATCGACACAACACTTCGAACTCTATTCAGACGAAGCTTTCCCACCGCGGATCAGCTTTGCCTATCTCGCTATGAATAGTAACGAAAGGAGAGAATCAGATCCGAGGCTGTTCCATAGGACCGAGCAATTGATGACCACGCATGTGGCAAGCCCGAAGGAGTCTTGCTGAGGCATCTCTCGATCCCCCCAACGGCCAGCTTCCCCGCTCCATCGGCCATCCAAGGTTTGTCACTCAACGTCGACCCGCAACGATGTCCCTGCATCACCTCTGGCCTTGGACATAAACCTCCGCTTGAGCAACTGCACGGCTGACCGGACCGAAACTTCAGGCGTGCACTGAATCAAGGCCGGAAATGTCAATGGCCCTTTTGGGCTGCATGGGCATCGTTGCGAATTGGGCGCGAGGTGGCGATATCGATTCTAGATCGAGCGAGCTGGGATGGTCAAGGCCGAGATGCAAAGTTTGGCGGATTATTATACTTCTGGGTCGATCCGAGCAAGGACGGCTAGGGAAACGTGCACGCTGGTGGTCGGCAGACCGCGTTGCTGTCTGGGCATTGAGTTTTTCAACGTAGAACGTTTGGCAACGGTGTTTCATCTGCGCGATTGGTCATGGTAATGGTGGTGGTCCCTTCACCGCCAAGATTGCTTGAAGAGAGCAGTCCGCGGGAGATTTCGATTCGCCAATTGCAATGGGGGCGTTGTGTTGTGCTATCTGTCACGTCAGAATTGTGGCTGCAGCGTGGCGTTGTAGACAGGACTCCTGTAATTACCACTGCGAGCTCGAGATCCTTTCAGAAGAACTCAATCCAAAATGGGAGCTGTTAAATGCACACCATGCAGAACGGTCCAAGAAAAACCAAGCTGATCCTTGGTATGATGGATTTGGCCGTGTCCTCTGTCAGTGGTGCTTGGTGAGGGGCAACAATACGCGATGATGACGTTCAGCGAAGACGGAATCCGATGTTTCAAATGTACTTTTTGAGACTGGTTGACGTTGTTGTTCCTATTCAATAGGCGAAGATAACGTCATGAGCAAAGATCCAAACGGTTAGTTGTGGGGGTACACAACACGGACGGTGCCGTCGGAAACAACACCGTGCAATAGCGATGAAGTCCAGAACCAACATCAAGCTGTTGAGGGAGGTCGACTGACCAGATCTCTCCTGAGCTGCAGTGGCTGCTCAAGGATCCAATCGTGGAAGGATATGTCGGTTTGCATGTCACATTTGTCCCTATCACACTCGTGTGTCCTGCATGAGCGTATATTTCCATCAATAGGCGATTTTGGCGGAGAGGGAAATAATCCGGCATGTGTCTCATGCATGCATGGACGTCTCGAGGCACAGGATCGACTCGAGGCAGGTTGCCCGATCCACGAACTGGAGGCCTTAATATCAGATCTTACTACTACACAAATCCTCTTGTTCTGCATCACGATGTGCACAGCTACTGCATCGGACGCCACTTCCGTGGCTACCCCTGGGCTCGCGGGAGATCTTCCAAACTTGCGTGTTTAGGAGGATGTCGCACCGCGGAGCTTGGAAGAGTGTTGAGCATCTCAACTACTAGAGGGCGAATGGAAAGCCGACATGTGAAGGCAGGTCTGTATACCCTCGGCATCAGCTTCTGTGAAACTGCGTGGCGCTCGAAGAAGAGTCGATGCACCACTGCGCAACACGATCTGGTGGCATCATGGTCTGACATTTGCTGTCGGAGTTGACACCGGACGGCGGTGACAGGCGACTGGCTTTTTGACATGTATTGTGTCTACAAATGATCAGACTGGTGAAACTGAGTCATGTAACAATCCAGATTGCAGGGGCAAATGTGAATGTTGCCTTGCATACACTTCGGGACGAGCTTCGCCTCGAAACGGTATCGTGCCCTGTGCTGTGAAAAGGAGATCGGCATCGAATGTTGGTTGGGGCGCTAGTTTGGTGTACCATAGGTACAAATGGCGTGCAGCTGACAGAGAGCCACGAAGTTTATCAGACGGAGGCCGCGGGCAAGATTGCTGCCGTTCATGAGCCGAATCGCTCTCTAGATCGTGGGGTTCGAACGGGTATGCCGAAAACGGGTCTAAGACGATAGCGTGGCTTGATGCATTGAGAAAATCCGCAGAATGACAGTGATCAGCCATCATGACGAAATGTAGATGTACATGGCGATGCAATTTTCCGGAAGATTGTTTATTCTCATAGATGCAGTAGCGAATGTTCCGACGGAAAGAAAACTTTGTGTATGCCCAACTTGAATGCACCTTTCAGGGAGGATAGCTTCCGCTAAAGTGCCCTACCCCTCTTGATGACTAGTTGAGAATAAGGTACCCGGTATTGTTTTTCCTGAACTTCTGAATGCCCAAAAAGCTAGCACATTGCATCCTAGCAAAAAGATAATATGAAAGCACATGAAGAAGCTTCCGCAGACAGGCGCTAGTGATAGTCTCCCGTTTCGCGATGAGCGTGTGCTTGAAAAGATCATCAGCGCAGTGCCTCAAGAGTTGCGAATAGTGATCAACGTGTGGACAGGCGTTGCCGTGATCTTGGGCTCCTGATCGACTTGGGAGTGCACTATTGCAGCCTCGGAAATGTATTCAGTGAAATGGGAGGGGGCTTCGTGGGGCGAAAGACCTCGCACAGTCTGGCTCAGGAAGTAAGTCTGAAGACCCTGCTCTGTGCTTGTGGTAGAGGCTCAGCGTCGACAAACTACATCGCCATGGCGCCAAGGTAGAAGTTGCATGCTTGATGTGCCCTTTGCAGCGTGAGCTGCGGGCGGGTGATTCCTTGCGCGTGGTGCTAGTTAAGCAGTGGAAAAAGACACGGCGAGGCACCCACCTTTGCTAGTATCCAAGCTACCGTGAGGCCTCGATCCATTGTGGCCTCAAGGTTCTTTCGCTTGTCCATGTACACAGTATTTGTGACAACGATAGCCATGTGTGTATTTGACTGGCGCATGGCCACATCGTGTCCAGTGGTACAACGTTTCCACGAGGCTACGCAGCATACTTCAGAGCATCGCAACTTAGACATGACTCGGGTTGACAGCAACGATATGAATAGTGTCCGCGAGAGCCGTTGTTGAGTCATGATGTGAAATTGTTATCCAAACTACCTCGAACATCTTTCTGACTGACTCAAGTTTCCGGTCTGGACCGTTGATGACGTGTGAGGATGGCATGCGCCATTGCAAACAGACCTAATACGTCTTCGATGGGTGAACTGCACCAAGTCAGTCTCATTCATTTGCGAGTTGTAAGATGTGTCATGATGCCGTGGTAATGGCACATGGGCTGATTTGTTTGCTTCTTTATGCCGTTGTGCTCGACACATGAATTTCGTGATGTGATACCTCTCATCAGCCAAATGGTGTGAACCTCTCAAACTGTTCGCCCTTCTGCACAGACGGTTGGGATTCGATTTGTACATGTACAGTTGACCCCTGCCTATAATGTGGTTTTGTATGAACGAAACAACGCAACGATCCCCGGAACACGGAACTGAACATCGGGCCTGGGCGCTGCCGGTGTTTGATGTTGCATAGATTTTCACTGCCTGATCAATGCGTCTGCCCTAAGCATCACCCATGTCAAAATGCTCCGATGAACGAATGCGGCATGTGACTGCAGTGGCTTGTGAGCCTCAAGCTTCTGGGAATTATAGGCCACAACGACACCATGACAGACCCGGCGTGCGTCGGCCAAGCCAAGAGCTTCGTCTCAAATGGAGCGACTGCGACCAATGGCAGATTTAGAGCCAAAATTCATGATGGGAATTTTTTGTGCGGAACTGTGGCGTAGGTAGGCACTGTACTACTGCACGTCCAGGTATGTGCCTGAGCGCAAAACGATAGTTTGAGGGTCGCTAGACCGGTTCGATCAATGGACAGGTTGTCGAAGCGTCAGTTGCATTTCTCGGAAGGTCAGCGCACACTGTATCTCACAGGGGTCTTGATGCAGCTCCGTGTATCATGTACTGGGCGCCAGCTGTAGCATGGCTGGTCAGGCAGTAACGAATCTGGCCGGCTATCAAAGCCAATGTGGGCAAAAGCTGCCCGTCAGCAAGTACGTCAATCTGAACAGGCTCCGTTTCGAGCGTATTGACCAGAGCCCATGTCGTTGAGGTAGGTGGACGCGGTGGCTGGCAGACCCCGGCTGCGGATCGCGTGTTTTGGGCAAATTTGGAGAGATCACGGGAGTGTGATTGCTTCAAGGCCGGCTGCAGGTGCTGGAGGCTCGCTAGACGCACGTGCACGCCATGCCCCTTTCTTCGTGCGCTTCAGCGAGCAGACAGGGCAGATGTAGATCAGCCCCCAGGCGAACCGAGCATTGCGATGGAGTGTAGGTCGAGTATGCGGGGATGCCCTCCTCTGCGCATTTTCGAGGATCGTCATCAATGTTATTGGAGTCAAGGGCGGTCGACATGACTAGACGAAACGTGATGATGGAGCAGGTCCCGCAGCCGCGTGCTAGCCCTGGAGACCTTGCGCTTGGCGACCGGCGCTAAGCCGTTCACGGCCTGGGAAGAGTTGCACCCATGCTCGTCGTGGTGGACTTGTTCCGGCGGTGCATCCCTGTTCCTCTCCGCACCTCGGGCTGGAGGGCAGTTATGCGTGCGGATTGTCCATCGCTGTTCCCGGCTCCCTCCCTGGCCGCGCCTCGAGTCGTCCTCGGACGGCGTTCCTAGGGCCCTTGGACAGCGTGTTGCGAGAACCGGGGGGTTTCATCGTGGACCAGCAGTGGCCACGGTCCAGGTGCGTGAAGCGTATGCTGTCGTGCAAGGCCCTGGCCTCGAGAGCACTAATCGGCATGGTGCGGTATGAGCGCGGTGGAGCTGGCTGCAGCAGGGAGCAACTCTTGTCTACGTCGATCGTCTCATGGCCCAGAACCCGCGAACATGCAGATGGAGCTGGCGGCCAGCAGGGCTGCTCCTCCCCCTTCCATGACCTAGCAGCGCTCTGCAGCAGGGGCGATCGTTACGCTACTCCAGCCAAACGTGGAAAAGCCCCTCCAAAGCGTGTCATGGCGCAGACGAAGCTGCATTTCTCCCATGCTTCGTCAATGTCTTTTCCTATCGTCCTGTGTCCTCACGCGCTTCTCTTGCCCCATTAATCGCGTTGCTGCCGGCAGTCGCCCAATTCTCCCATTAGCCCCTTGCGGCCATTTGAAGCGACGACAGCGGCCATTGACGCAGAAGCAGGTCTATGCCTGTTGGCTTCAGGGCTGGTTCCGCCGTTGCTGCTACTACCACCTGGTCCTGGATCCCCTTATTATCGTCCCAGGGACCCGCTTACGCCTACATACACCCTGGTCACTTCGCAATTCGCCGATGCGCCAATATTAATCTCGACTATAACCTACCCGTTCCCAGGGCCACTCTCTGGTACCTCCGTTTGACATCGTGCTCGACTAATCCTGTTGGCACGAGCTGCAGCACCAGGCCCTACTACCCCACCATCGCTTTGGGCGCTGACTACAACTATCCGACCACAGCCACATCATCACATCTATCCAAGAGTTCCATTTATATCTTGTCGAGTAACCTTTACTTCTCCTTACGCTTGACAAGCAGGAGACAAAGGGCAAGCCTCAAAAAGGAAGCGACTATACCTACTCACACATAGTCCTCTACCAGCAGCCAACACTCCGTCCATTCATTCAGTCATTCCTTCTTGTCCATCTCTCCAATATCAACAGTGAGTAGTTCCTTGTATGTAAAGTGTCTACAGACATGATACTGACTACGACCATCCAGACCAGAACACCGTTCCTTCAAAGTCAGACTTGCAATCTGACGCTGATCACGGCCCTATTACCGACTATTCATCTTCTCCATGTTGCAGGGCACAAGAGCACCGACTTTGACGATGCCACCTTTCGGACATGATTTGTCCCACGGTGGGATCCAGAAAGTGGAAGGCTATGGCGACGCCGATGCTTGGGTCTGGCCACAGCCATCGACAACACAACATTCCTCCTATCCGAACGTATTCGATCCCTCCATGTATACCAACTTCACTGCACAATTGCAACCTCCCACCTCACGCACAGTACCGCGAAACCATTTGGCGACCGCTGGACCACCGCCGAGATCCCATGGACCGCCCGGCCTCATCAAAGCGCAACCCGCATTCAAACCAACATGGCGAGGATTCCTCGATACCACCAAGGACGCAATGACTGTAGTAGAAGCTGCCTTGCAAGGTCGCCTCAGCCACATCAGCCGTAGGCCGCATGACAAGGAGCGTGCGGAGATGTTGACTTCCGGGACCGTCCTTGTATATGAGGAGAATGCATCAGGTATCAAGCCGCTGGACTGATGCTGTTCATTGGTCTCCAAGTCGCGTGATGAACAACTGCCTAATCTACCGGGCAACTCGTACGCGCACTCAAACCAGAGGAGAAAAAGACCGCCCTTAACCCCTCGTGTGGTACCAAACGGAAGCGCAAAGAAAGTGCTGGCCCCACTGTCACAAGGACAGGAGAGAACGTCAACAACTCCGATGACGAATTTGAAACCCCATCCTTCGATGCTGCCGATCCGGACTCGAACAACAAGGTCTACGCCAACTTTGCCCAAAGCCTTACACCTGACCAACAGCGTCGCTTCTGCGGGTCGCTCATCGACAGCTACGAGTTCAAAGAGGGGGGTCTGATGAAGAAGACAATCTCTGTCAAATACCAGGGAACACATCACCACGTCATTTCCTACTATAGTCTCGAAGACGTGGTCAGTGGAAAGCTCAAGCGACCATACCAAGACGACGAAGCTTGCAGACATCCACCCTAGAGCAGAACTCCTCAATGGCTGGAAAGTGAGCTTGGAGGATGAGGAAGGTAAAGACATGCCTCTC
Source organism: Parastagonospora nodorum SN15 (assembly GCF_000146915.1). NCBI lineage: Eukaryota > Fungi > Ascomycota > Dothideomycetes > Pleosporales > Phaeosphaeriaceae > Parastagonospora > Parastagonospora nodorum. Next base: position 407,323 of record NW_001884562.1, on the reverse strand, counting down.
GTCGGTGCTTATGGACAGCATATGCAGCCAAGTCATCTGCAACACCATGTTATTGATGCAGTCACTCAAGCCGTGGGCCACGGGATGGTTCAAACCCATGCCCCTTTCCATCTTCATCTTCCTGACTACTGGCACGGTCATCAAGTACCACCGTACACGGCGGCACACGCGAAGTCCGCACCAATACGGCTCACCTCATTCAGCCGCGCCACAATACTCCATTCAACAAACGTCTCCACAGGCATACGCTCCTCCACAACCGCCGCAGACATATGCACCACAACCACCTAATCAGTTTGCCCAGCCTGCATCACCCCAGCACTATCCATCGCCATTGTCCTCCAGCCCGCAATACCCGGTCCAGAATCCGACATCGCAAGGCTATAACGCTCAGTCGCAATCTGCGCGTCACTACTCGTATGAGCCGGCCAGCGCGTCGTCGTACTCGGCCTCCAACCGACCTCAGCTGACTCAGTCTCCGCATTATTCCGTACCGCAGCCCGCAGCTTACAACGTGCATGTCCCTTCATCACAGCACAGCACCCCGATCCAACAACATCGTCCAGAATCTGCGCACAAGCACGACTCACAGAGAAGATCATCATTACCTCTATACGGCGTCTCACCTTACGGTACTCCTCCCCATCCGCAATCATACTATGTAGCAGATGAGAAATACCCTGCCACCTCCCACCCTGGCTATTAGAAAAAGCACATCTGATTCGACATTTACGATTAGAAGCACGAAGCTTGTTATGTGGAATGTTTTATGGCGCGATACCCCTTGGTCCTTACTTCCAGTCGGGGGCTGTATTTGCAAAGACATCTATGGGTCTCTTTCTCAAACATGGTGCCATCAGTCTCTTACTCGACAGTTCTTCTCACAAACCTCTGTATATTCCGTTCTCCGTTGTGCTCGCACAAAATTGTGTCGATTTGCTTTTTTTGGATATACCAACTCGCGCGCCTCGTTCGACCATACCCACGCCACGTTACTGTAACACTATAGACCATTCTTGCATTATTTCATAGCGATACATCATGGAGAGTTTCGCTTGCGCTGTGCGCAGCGTCACGATTATAGCATACAACCAACACATAAGATAACAATATCCATATTCATATTCACATCCATATCCATATCCAACCTTTGCAGTGCATTGCCCTCCAGTCCTGACAATTGCCTTCGAGCACACCGCCCCTGGACGCGCCCAGAACAGTCGGCCAGCATCTCCGCGAAAGCAACATTGTCAAATCTGACCATGGTGACCGTGGATGCGCGCGACTCATTTTCACACTGCCACACCACGGTGCCCCTGCACAGCACGACCCCACACTTTTCGTGCAGCCCTCACCGATTGCAATGATCACAGCGCCCTGAGCCGACTCGGTCCGCGCTCGCCTAACCCCAAATTCACCAATCATTTCGGGTCGACCCTCCGGACGCTGTGATTGGCCCGGATGCGAAAGCGAAGGTTGCAACCTGCGGCACGCACGTTTGTGGCGTCTGGCGTTGTGGACTGTTGTGACTGTTAATGCACGGCGAATCGGACATTTTGTCACCTTGCTTCTTGCTCTTGGCCATGTGGACATCAGCAGGGCAAGGCTTGCAGCGCAGGGATCGTGATGCGAGGCCAATGGCTGGGGTAACCGAGATGCGGGAGTGCCGCGGAGCATGAGTTGAGTTTAGACTGCCAACCTGGCGTGAGATTGTGGTTGCATTTTGATTTTCTTGATTTGGTTCACGATAGCAGCTTTTGCGGTCTAGCCTGCTGCTTTGGGGAAGTGGTGCCTCTGTCCATGGGCATGGTTTATGCGGCGTTCCTGGGTGGGCTCGGACACATGGCTGGCTCGTCACCGAATGATCATCGATATGTGCAGATCTTAACGTCACGGGATCTTGCTTATTGTACCACGTTTGGTATTCGCAGCCCCAAACTTGCAACTCCATCGGAAATATTGACGGAGACTGCCGGTCATCATACCAACTCAACACCTGGTGTCTGCTGCGACAGGGGAACACTCTCCAAAACAAGATTACATGTACCAATAGTTCAATGTAACGTCGGGTCACTGCCAGAGGCAACGCTCGGCCCGCGGCTGTCGCGTGAAGCGAAATGTTGGCTGGCGGGCAGAGTCGGCAGCCTCACCCCAGCTTCGCACAGTCAGGCTATCCGTGGTATCTAGGATGAACGAGAGCGGACTCCGGTCCGCGGAATCAAAGTTCCGGACAGAGTTTTGGACGAAGCAACTCCACCGCAACGAATATACCTGTCTGATTTTCCTGGTGATGTGCGAAGTTGATGCCTGTAAAGAGATTGGGAACTTGGACATCTCCTCGGCCCCAAAGCGAGCCGAACCAAAGATGACACTGAAAACTGGAGATGCACACCTGACAAATATCTGCCGCCACACAATAGATGCTGGCGAGGATGATAGAGGGAGAAATCGCCGATGCGCCGTGGACCTCGTCCTGAATCTATACCAGCATCGCCTTCGTTGGGTGCAATCATGTGCAGGATCTCGCCCGGTAAGTGGCGCGTTGATCAGTTCACAGGATGTTTCCACTGTTGCCACGCGACCCACGACTGGAAGATTGCGGTCACCAAAGTAAGGAACCCACAGACAACTGCCACGATTACTCCATACATCGCCACCATCAGCACGTACGCGTCCTCCCTCTTCTTGAGTCGTCTGTGCAGCCATGTATGCGGAGTCGGAGTTTGCATCTCATCGTAGAGCTCTTCCAAGCGCTGCCCAAAATACTTGAACGAGATGTCCGGATCCTTGTACTTTCTTTCGGGCGTGGTTGTGTCGAGCTCCAGGCCCTTGTCCCAACCATGCTTCCTGACGAGACGTCTGAGCAGCTTTTGTGAGCCCGGATCTGGAGGGAATAATACATTATGGATTGTGTGTAAAACTTCCAGTATGAGGTCTCGTGGTAAAACACCCGTGGTCGTGCCGTCTTTCATAGATGATAGTAGCTGTCTCAAGGCCGTGCTTTGATGGAAGACCCACACGATCTTCTCTTTCTTATCCAGCAGGAGATGTCGTCGAATATCATTTGTGGCCCTCACGTGGAGCTTGGCATGTTTTGACAACTTCTTTGCTCTCAGATCCGGTAGAAAGTACTGCATGTTGGGAGACATAAGTGCAGATCCAGGAGGAAGAGCCTCTTCGATAAACGTTTCCACGGATGCATCATCTCGCCAAGGAATAACTGGAGCTCTTCCCGATGATATGTTTGCAGCATCGTGCAAGATGTTGAGGTCCACCAGTAGAAGAAGGCTGGCTGCTATGTTGAATGGCTCGATTCTGATCCCATGATGTCGGCGGTTCGTCGTGCTCCCGCTCCGTCAACTTCGAAGATATCTCGCAGGATGTCTTTCCGTGGCGTGTTCTTTCGAGCTTTTATCTGCTTGACAATGCCGAGGAGCTCTTCGTGATTGGCAATCGCAGCTTTTCTACCCAAGCGCTCGGGGTTGTAGGCTGTAGCCATCTGTTCGTACAGGTTCCAAAAGGTATTGCAGTCGCTATTCGGGTTCCATGGACACTCTATATCTCCACAAGAAGATTTCGCAGAACACTTCCCACACAGTCGCCAATCCCAAAGGATCCCTCCAAGCTGCTGTCTGGTGGCGTCCTCAACTGGCCCGAGATAACTAGTCGCGATTTTTGTTGCCATCCTTCATCTGGTGTACATATGAAAATTTCTGAGTCCATGGAATTTGGTTGATTCAATCGCCCGGACGTCGTCTCAGCCTGGGCTTGACCGGTGGACGCCATGGATGACGGCTAGTGAGGCGCATTGACGCACACTTCATCTAGCAGGCAGTACAGTTGCTCACTCAGGCATACTCGGGTGCTGATAGCGAATGGAGTGGTAACCCTTTGACCGGTTGAGAAGGCTGAGTTCCGCCAGAAAAAGCCTGATTTCGTGATTGGTTTAAGCTTGACCGGTCTCGCTAGTGATTCAGCACGAATAAGACAACGTTGAATAAACCATGCCACAAAAACAGCTCCCATAATATGATCTTTCCGGCCTGTGATAGATATCCTCATGGCAACAGAACCAGGTCCAGAGCATTCTGATGCTCAAGAGCCTTCTGTTGTGTCACCTTACGACATACCAATCTCTCCAACCAGATCAGGCCCTTTCTTCTCTTCCTTGGGGAATAAGAGGGTAAAAGTGACCCAGAGCCGAGCCAAGTTTTTGCGCCAAGATCGCTCACTCGTCGACAATTCAAGGAAAGTTCTCTCCTTGTCCACGAGAGATGTTGGAAAAGACTGCACTCATGACCCTCTTGGTCCACAAAAGCATCCCGAAAGCAAGCCAGAAGGACATGATAACGCCGAGTCTGCTGCGAATACGACATCACTCCTACAAACAGATGCTGTTGACCCGCCGCCTACACCTACACCAACAGCCCTGTCTCCTGCAGCTACCCCAGTTTCAGCTCACGCTCTAGAGACAGGAGGACCAACACTCAAGGGAATGCGAGTGTTCAACCAGACTATAGATAATACGGTCAGAGAACGTTTTCGTTGCGTTCACGAAAAACTGGAACCCGCACTACTCGCGCTTCTGCACAAGAAGCGCATTGACTTCCGCCCTTTGAGTTTGGAGATTCTGGTGCTCGGGCATACTCCGAATGACGCGAAGCCATGGATCGTGGTACGCTGCTCCAGAGCAGCAAAGCGGAAGATCAAATCGTTTCTTCGCGAAGACTTCATCAAGAATCTGTGCCAGGGCCCGTCGTCTTGCAGCATCCGATTTGAGATTATTGTCACAGAAGCTTTCGTCCAGATCACCAGCGATAAATGTGACGAGGTTTTCACTAAACAGGAGGATCTGGAATTGCGCGAAGTATGGACCCCACGAATCAAAGTCTTTCACTCCGGAGAAGCTCGTTTCGCCACAATGGGAGGCATTATTCGTATCGTTGATAGCATTGGCGAGGAGAAATTCTATGGTTTGACGGCCGGGCATGTGTTACCAGCTGATAATCTACACGACGAGGGGCTGTACAAAGGTGGTAGTTCCACGACTTCCGATGATGATGACAATTACGAAGACGATGAACAAGACAAGTCCGGTGACGAAAATGAAAACGAATCAAGACCTTCTGCTGGTTATTCCCAGGAGAGTTTGGTGGGCATGAGAAACATGGCCAGCTCCACGGAAGCACCAATCTTAGAAGGTGAAGATGACGAAAAAAGCAGCAGCATCGGTGACGAAGTCCACTGGGTAAGCCTGGGCACCATGTCTAAGGCATCGTACTCGCCACGAGCTCGGAATCGCGACTGGGCTCTCATAGAAGTCAATGGAATCCTGAGCGGACAATACAAATGTGCGGCAGGGTATGGTGGATTGATTGGCGCGGTCCGGCCCACACAAGACCAACACGTCACAACCCGCAATACATCCGAATACCACTGCGTCGTACAATCACTACCGGCAAGAGCCATACTTCCCTCGGGACACAAGTTCGTGGATATACATGTTCTAAAGTTGACCCAGATTGCAGGTTAGTAATGGTGACTGACGTGAAAATCGATCACTAATCTAGAATAGTTCCGCCTGTTGGATACTCTGGCACCTGGATCGTTGATTCTAAGCAAAATAATATTTGGACCAGAGTCTACGGAACTCTGGTTGCTACCGACGCTCTTGGAAACCTCTGGATGGTGCCCATGACCGACATCCTGAACGACGTGAAAGACGAATTCAAAGCCACGGAAGTAGGGCTGGTAAACCGAGTTGAGGAGACGGGTATTGACCATGGCCGCCCCCCGTGGCATGTAAGAACTGACCAGAGTATTGCTGCTGCGCATAGCGCTCACTCTGTGGCTACTCAATCTGTGTACCCTGATAATGGTACTGCAGTAAGTGGTAGGTGTTATGATGCAAAACCCGGAATAGACCTACAGACTGTGTGGTACTGCAGCGAATGTCAAGATGGTCCATATTCCTTATGGCAGAACGTATGTCAGAGCTGCAGTCACGCACGGTGCTCCTTTTGCGAAGAAGAATTCGTTTGAACAAGAGCTGACACAAGTCGCGAACGAGATGTTGAGAACTTGGGCAGGTGGCTGGGGGTGGCTGGGGAGGCGAGTGGAATAGCAAACACTACATACGAAGTCGTAACTACGTCACTATGCAAATCGCACTGTAGTTCCAATGAAGCAGGTATCACTCCTCCGTAGCACATGACACCATGGTATCGCAAATCTGCCCTTACAACATACAGGTCTGACAATCAAGACAAGCATACCGACCGCCAGCCAACATGCCTCCCAGGAAAAGGAAAATGTACGATAGGACATCCGAACAACTCGCGACGAGGCGCGTCACACGTGCCTCCGCAAAAGCTGACCTGTCCACGGCGCAAACCCCTGCCGCGTCACAAAAGTTCGAGTCGAAATCGCGCAAGAAACAGAAAGCCAAAGCGAAGTCAGACTCTACTCTAAATGACCCAGAAACTACGCCAGAACAGAAGAAACGACCAGAAGCAAAGTCCTCAGCTCAGCCAGACAGCTTAGCATCACCGGCCAACTATGCAACCCTGTCCATCACTTCCGAGCTCGTCAAGATGCCGATACAATGCCACTCCTATACCCCCCCAACCAAGTCCACCAGCCCAATCCTCATCTTCACCCACGGCGCAGGCGGAACCCTCTCCGCCCCCGCCGTCGTCAACTTCTGCACCGGCTTCTCGCGCACATCCCCCATCACCGCCTTCCAAGGATCCATGAACCTCGCAAGCCGCGTAAAAAGCTTCCTCGCTTGCATCCATCACATCTCCTCCGGCAAGAAACTCGCCCTAGGGGGTCGCAGCATGGGCGCCAGAGCTGCAGTCATCGCCGCAATGGAGAGCGCGGAGGACGAGGTGGAATTAGTGTTAGTGTCGTATCCGCTAAAAGGGCCGAAGGAGGTGAGGAGTCAGATATTACTGGACTTGCCGGGTAAAGTCAGGGTATTGTTTGTTGTTGGTGAGAGAGATGCGATGTGTCCGTTGGATCTGCTGGAGGAGGTTAGAGGGGAAATGAAGGCGAGGAGTCAGTTGGTGGTTGTGAGCGGCGCGGATCATGGGATGCATACTAAGCCGGCGAGGGTGGAGAGGGAGTGTGGTGAGGAGACGGGCCGACTGGCTGCTGAATGGTTAGCTGGGAACGTAGCAGATGCGGTTACATATGTTGGCGAGGAAGGGTAGGCTGGATATCTTCATAATACAATGAACGATCGATCATTCACATCATGCACAATCGTGTGTGTCTTCATATCAGCATAACTCTCGAGACGGTGCTTCATTATGGCGAAGCTATCCAGGCGCCACCATCCCACCCCAAACGCCAACTAACCCAAAGACTTTTGACCAGTATACATATGCTGAGAAGATTCTCAGCCCCTACTCCTCCCTCTCCACCACCACACCCTCATCCTCACCCCAACCCTCCTCTTCATCCAACACCCCAGCAAACTCTCCCGCCAAAGCCAATTCATCATTGGCGCTCAAAACGCCTTTGATGTCGCCTGAGGCGATCTCCTCGTACACCGCGGTGATACCGCAGATGCGGCACACGCGCGCAACGCTCGCCATCATGACGATGCCTAGCATCGCAAACGGGCCCACGGCGACGAGCTGGCTGAATTGGCTTCAAACTATCAGCACCAGGAAAGTAAAAGTGAAGGCGAAACAACTTACTAGTACCACATGTGGATGAACTTCTCATCCCAGTAGCGAAGCCGAGCTTCGATCTTGGCTTCGGCCTTTGAGCCAGCCATCTCCTCCAGCAGGAGGCCAAGCTGCTTGCGGAAGGCGTGCAGCGACTTCCACCAGTGGCTGCGGCGGTGCTGGTTCTGGTTCCGCGCGAAGATCTTGTCGAGGAGGCCGTGGACGTCCAGAAGCATGGCCTTGTCGTGCGGCGTTGCCATGACAAGGGTCGCGGCGGTGATGTTGGAGGTGGTGTTGGCGGCCATTTTGGTGGTTTGTAGGTGGACAGGAAGGGAGATAGGTAAGATGAATGTATAAGTAGAGCTTTGTGAAGGTATACAGGCCTTGTGATGCGCTGGCGGATGTAATATGGCAAGTCCTGCGGGCTGCCGTGTGCGGATGCGAGGAGATGTGCGTGTGTGATACTTCTCAGCGCAGCCTTGGAATGGCGATAGTGTCTTCTGTAGGTAGGCAGCGTTGATGTCAATGGGGTCGTGATTGCTCAGGTGGTACGGTTGCGTGGAGTGGTCGTGCAGGACGTGGGTGCATGCTTTGGGGGGAAGCAAGGAGCGTGGGGGAAAATCTTCTTAAACGAAGCGGCGACTACGACGGTGAGGATGAGTATTCTGCGGTGAAGGCGACTATAGCGGGCGACTCGATAATCGTGCTGGGAGGCGGAGGCTCTGTTGTACCTTGGGCGAAGAGCATTTGTTTCTTGACAGCAAACGGGATGACTTCAGCTTAGCCTAGCAACACCACATGTGCGCCACGAGTAACGCAGTTCTAAGGCGTGGGTGTTCCAAATAGATGGACGTAGCTGTTGATCGCACATGTATCTTAACGAGGCCTTCAAGCTCGTGATCCAGATTTTCAAGCGGTGAGAGTCCTGCGAACACGAAAACTATAGTGTTATCCACAGTTTCTCGCGATCCTACGAATTCCTGCTGAGAAGTCTCGTGAGGAGATCTGAGTAAGATCCGGCCAATATGGTGTAACAATTCGTATGCAATAGGCCTACCGGAGGCGGTCCTCGCCACGCGGAGGTCAGGGAGATGGGCGGATGATCTCTACGTGGTTTCACAGCATTCAGCCGTAGACTCTTGTGAATCTTAGGATGTTGCTATCCATTGCCGTGAAGGGAGGTCAGGTCTTTCAGTGGTGCGCCGTCAGCTCCAAACTAGCGTGGGTGTGGTGGAGACGGTAGGGCTGGCGAAAATTGTGGAAGACCCATGCAAATGTTTTGCCGAGTCCGACTTCGAGCTCTTTCTGAGATCTCACACCCTTTTCATCTTCAAGTACATCAGGGGGCCATAGGACCTTATGCTAAGCAGCCTGTGATGCCCTTGCTTTCTGCGTAGGACGGCTGTGATAGTGTTCCGGAGCAGTTGGTAGCCTTCCGGTACCCCTGGCGTAGTTCGGCTCGATGCTTTTTGCGTGGGGTAGCTCTCTTCATCTCAGGCACCCCTACCAGAACACCACAACCATTTCCAACAACACCAAAGTGATGATACTCGCAGCCCTCTGAGATGGTACTACGAGCGCGAGCGACCGTCATGGAGGAGCTTTGCGAAAGCTAAATCTCCAGAGTCATTCACGCGTTGCCGCGTTGCCGCGTTGACGATTGATCTCCCCCAGCAACCACCCCTTCTGTCGCCCCTCAGAAGTCCTCTACCACAATCTAGAGCTCACGAAAGCTCTTTGTAGACCTTTGAGTAGCTCTTGAAACTCTACACGACCTCTCGGGCATCGTGCCTGCTCCGCGTTCTGCATGGTAGCTACTAGGCATTGCGCACGCAACCGCGACCATCGCACAAGGAGAAGCCTCGGGGCATCGCGAGCGCCTGATTGACACAAGCAACGACTAACTCCCCAGACGAATCAACCTTAGGAAGCGCGGGACAACAACCATCCGCCCTGAAAGCAAACAGCATCGGCTGACAACGCTCCGGGCCGCCCGAAGATGACTTGATCCAAGACCATTGGCTCGCGATCCTCATGTTCCCGTAAAGACCAGTCTGCCTGTGGACGCACCCCTACCGCTCGCGATCCAAACGAAAGACGAACAGTGATTGCGACCAGTCAACCGAGAATCGATTACCACAACCACGACTATGGAGCTTCGGTGGACAACGTGGGTGCAGACATGATACTCGGAGCATCGTAAAGTTGCCGTGCCAAGGACTCAGAGAGTGACCCTAGATGTGCTCGCTCAAACGTGTCTACAAGACACAAAGACGAGGTGGGGGTCCGGCTTGCGCTCCCACCGGCAGGCCACCACAACTCGGAAGGACAACAGACGAGACTTCCAGGAGATCTTCGCACAGAAGGCGAGGCCTGTATGTGACGGGTTCGTGGCCACTTCAAAAGGCCTCTTGGTCCAATAGGATCACATGTCCAAGTCCGAACACATTCAGATAGATTCACCGGGATCCAGTATCTGCGGGCAGCCACGAACACAATGACCGTTCGTAGGCAGCTTCCCGAAGCCTGGCAAAAAGCCGTTTCGAAAAGGACAAGGTACACCTATTTGACGTTCGAGCGTGCCCACGACTCGTGAGAGGCCCTTGACAGGAAGACACATGTGCGCGACGACACACCCGCATCCCCGCCGAGGAGACTTGTGCGCCGAATTCAAACGCCGACAGCCACCAAGGCAATAAGCTGAATCTCTTCTTGGTTCATGGACTTCCGCAAGGAGTGATGTTGTCAAGACTTGTGCGGGGTCGCCTTGGCACTCCACATCATGTCTCAAGTATTGTACTTCGATGTACACATATTGCTCTCAGATGACATGTTTTGGGCGAACGCTTGTCCCGGTCTCTTGTGACCACGAGGCTCGTCTCCCATGCAGAGAATTCATATCTCCAAGTATTTTGGTGTCGATGCTTCCTGGGCAGACAGGAATGTGTTCATGACAACAAGGCTTGGATCTTGGAAGACATTGTTCATGGCACCTAAGACTTGCCCCCGATTCGCAGGCGTCGGGCTTGTATGCTCCTCCTCGTATGCTTTACGTCAGCTTGAGTGGAGTCTTATCATGGGCTCGACACGACACCGTTCTATCTTAAGAGGAACAGGCCAAAGACAGCTGGGCAAGGCTGACGCTCCTTGGCTGTCCGCTATGTTTGCTAGCAGTTCCAGTTGAAATTCATCCTAGGCTATGACGAACGTCAGATGATCTTGCGGCCCCACCAGTTTAAAAGAAGTTGCGCGTCGTCGACAAGTCAGCCTTAGATCGACAAAGAAAGAGCTTGGGAATACACCAGATCACAACTCTTCATCGGATGCATTGCGACGAGCTGACGGCTCTTGAGCCCAATCATTCCTGTTCCCTGCCGTAAGGCTGGCTTTTGCCATAATCGGCCCGATTGATGAAGCTGGCTGTCTCGTCGAGTTCATGAGTCGGCTCCTAGTGGATCCCTTCACGGGCATGACTTAGGCTCGAAGGTGTCTGCCAAAGCACTGAAGCTTGCCTGTTCCCCATTCGGCTTGTTGTGTTCGCTCCATCAGAGCTGCAAGGAAGTGCGCTGCATACCTGCCGACTTTGACATGGATTGCCGTCAGCACGGGTCGCTCGAATTGTCGGCTTATTTCTAACGCCCAAGATGACATGAACAACATGTCTTGAGGCAAAAGATCGCCGAATCCAAACTCGAGCATCGTTCAATTTAACCCGTTAGCGGGAGCCAGGATTCTCTTGTCGACGTCTCTATCGACATCATCAATGCCGCAAGGCCTCCTGTGCATTGCTCTGGTCTTATTCAAGAGTGCGGGATCGGTGAGATCTCCGCTGTGATCCATGCAGGAGCGTTGAACCGAGAGTGCTCACCCGCTAGCCCTGGTGTGGACTTTGCCGTCGAACGTCCCGCGGATCATCACGATCGAGACCTCTGCCCCTGCGTCACATCCTACATGGCGCAAGGTCAAGGATGTTTGAGAACGCCAGCGGCATGGACCTCGACATCCCCGCAGGATTCAGGGCCTTGTCGTTGGGCGCATTTAGCGTGGGAACATATCGGGCCTTTGTTCGGACGGATCCTCAAGGCCGTCAAATCAACAGGGTATCTTGTGGGTATCATGTCCGCATGCCTGCAACCCTGTTGGTCGGCGATGATCACTTCAAGGACCAATCCTAACGCGGGATCAATAACCCGTCGTAGTTCTTGTTGCTGATGAACGATCGGCCGTCTTTCCAAGACCTCTTGGAAGGCTTGTCAATCGCTCCCTAGTCGGTCCAAATTCCCGAACCTTGTCTTTTTCGCCTCTAATTGCACCGAAATTCGCATCCTTGCGAGAAGAGTTGGACTACATTGCAGTGGACGCTGCATTACCTGGTCAAGAAAAGATCGGCGTTGTTGGATCTCACCAACATCGATGGGCTTGGTGTTGCACGAAGGGCCACGTTCACGTCGGGATCGTTTCCTCTCGATAGGTAGTTGGCGTCTCAGGCTGTCGCCGAAGGCTTGTTCATGTCCATCTCAAGGTCGCAGGGCGCCAATAAGCGAAAAGTCTCGCCGTGTAGTTGTCGAAACAACATGGTCCTCTGCTCTAGGGCCCATACCATACCGTATCGTAATCGGTATGGTAGAGAATGGCACCGCTCCGTGGACGCTTGTGTGGTGATATTCGCCGTGTGGACCTTCGAGTTGCGTAGAAAGCGGTTCGCTCGCGAACTCGTCTGGCTGTGTGTCGAGTTAGCCTCCGAACATCTCGTTCAAGGTACGCGTACATCTTGAGGTACCGCTCTTCCATGACGCTGGCGGCGGATGGAACCTACAGGCGTCGAATGCCGCGGTACGAAGGCCGCTCTCCGCTGCAGGGGCGGGTGAACCACTGTTGGAGGTGTGACGTGCCCTCTCCATGCTCTCGAGCCCATAAGCTACGCACGCGTTTCGTGTGCGTTGCGCGGAGTGGTGTTGCGATTGATCGAAGAGTTGTGCTGTACGAATGTTCCCCGCGGTGGGGGTGTGAAACAGCTCCTGCGAAAGAGTCTGGAACCGCCATGGCGGCATATGAGCTATTCAGGTCCTTGTGTGGTCCCAATGCATACGCTGCAGTCGTCAATGTACCTGCCGTGGTGTGGAGCTGTTGCCGTCAGTCAAGGTGGATAGCAAGCCGGCCAAAGTCTGGAGCCGCCATGTGCGGCGCCCGCCGTATGCACATCTCAGAGCCTCCGAAGCGTGCTCATGCTGCGGAAGAGCTGCCAGAGAAGACAAGGCATGCCTCGTGTTGTCGAGAGAGGCGGGTAATCAGCGTGGCCTTGGGATCAGGAGATGTTCGTGATGCCCACAAACTCCCGCCAGATGCGAACGGCTAGGCCCGAGTGGGACACCAAACACGATCTTTCGCCAGCTTCCTGAATATCCTCAGCGACATTCAGAGCTCCAGAAGGTGATGTGATAGCTGGTCGACGTTGTTGGGCTTGTGACTTTCCGTGGTGGTTTGGCGGGCATCCGCAGCCTTGGAGGCAGCTCAACACCACGGCGAGCATCACGAAATATCGCGGGGCCCGTGCGCCCCACCACAACGCCTTCCTCTCGCCGTACGCAGTGTACAGAGGTCTGGTGAAGCTGCAAGAGATGGCAAAAGCATCTTTGTGGTACCAGCAATGAAGCTAAGCCAGAATGCAGATGGTGCAGGTTGTTTGAGGCTCAGGGAATAACTGCAAAGTTGGTCTGACACTCCAGACATGCGTCTCCTCCGCGACTGTCCGTGCAAGAAGATGTAAATTTGAACATGCAGTCAGAGAACGGTAGTGAGCAAGCATGTCATCAAGTTTGTATATCTCTAGCTTTGATACGGGCAGTTTTATCAGAGTCGTTGAGATGTTCATTCTGTTTGATGTGCTCTCCTTCCTGCTCCTCGCTGGCATGCTGAGCCATCAGACATCCCTTCAGCAGCCCGACCTCCCCTTTTCTTGCTTCTTCATCTTGAACTGCAGCAGAAGATGTCTGAGCTAGTACCCAGCAAACTCCCATGCCTATAGCAGATCAGGGTTTGTTGTCCTCGAGCCCAGTCCTTCTCAGGACGCCATGATGTCGGACAACCCCTGAGCTAGCCCCACGAAGGACTGGCAGCTCCTTCCACTCGAAGCCATCTACTCCACAGCATCTTCGTCACGCGGATTGTGGGGTCGTGAAATTCCCTAATTTTTGTCTTCCCTCTTGCCTCCTGCATTCTTCTTACACCCTCATCACCCCTCACTTTATGGTGCATTCTGGCTCTTTTTTTCCGCAATGTTCACGGCTACCTCATGATGAGAGTCTCGTCAGTCTCGTCAGCAGTCGCACGCTGTCTTTAATGACGCTGCGTCTGACGTGGTGGGATCCAGTGTGGAAGGAACGGCAACCAGAAATTTCGCTGCATCACCACAGCACACCGTGCGAGGTCAAGCGGCGACAACACGTTCTTTCAGGGTGATGCGTGCACAACGCTTTCAGCTGATTCAGATGTACCTTCGAAAGCGAGGAAAATTCCCCTGCATTAGCGCCTTCATCGACCCCTTCTGCGAGTCGAAAGTCACGTGGCGAGGCATTCTCTACCTACCCTCCCACCTGCACCACTCCACCGAACTTTGCACTACTGCTTCGAAACTTCGGAGGCTACTTTCAATACCTCATTACATCCACCGCACAAATTATGGGATTGTTCGGCAGTCATGATGCTGTCGCTTCAACCACGTCGCCAGCTCAACTCGTGTTTCGAACCAACCCACCATCAGCGTGAACTTTGACCTGGACCAGGCCTCTGTGGTTCGATCAGTTTTATCATGCATGCTCGACCATACTCTTCATCAGAAAAGGTCACTACATCTGCAGTGTTGAGCCTCTGCCCGCCACTGCATCCCCGGTCAGTTCCACCTCTACCCTCCGACCAACGTCACTGCGCCAATTCTCGCTCTACCGCTTCCATATTTCGGGAGGTGGATTGCATGGTCTAGTGCATCTACCTACTCAAAAACAGTATCGTCAGGTATCCCTGGCATCGTCTCTTGAGCTCGGTCACCAACGAGTCTGGTACATCAAGCTTGCCAGCGACCAGCACAAAACTTGCTCGACAACTGCACCACAACGCCAAACACATTCTTTATCGCGTGAATCTCCCAGAGCGTTTCGAAACGCCCTACTCAACACTCACCGACCACTTCAAGTCGAACACTGCAAGCCTGGTCCACATTCTCCTCACCCTTCTATCTCTACAAGTCAGCCACTCCACGCCTTGCAATACTCAACAGTGAGGAGCTACATCCAATACATCTTCTCGTCTCCATCGCCACTTTGTGGCTTGTCGGTGTAGGGTTTTACGCCGTCATCGATGGGAAGCAACCACCTCACACCTGCTCTACCAACGTCAATACCTCGATCATCTTTCTGCTGCTAGTACCGTCGCCTTTCCAGTTTACGACGTCTCCAGACGTATCGAGACATGCCTCGCCATGTTCTCCTTCCTCTCTCTGGATTCGTATCAACTGGCTTCCGTCAGTCATCCTCACTCTTCATTGCACGACGCCATCATGCTTCTCAAGTTCGACAGCAAGAGTAGGGCCTTGTCAAGTACTTCGAGCAGACAATCCTCACTAGAGACCTATTGGACGCGGCCTGAAGCGGTATAAGAAGCTGTTGTGAGCTGTTTTCAGCGACGAGCAAGCCGAGCATCAACCACGAGAGCGACAGCATCTCGAGCCAACAGAACACATCACAACAGCCAGCTCATCAACAGCAAAGATATCACGAAGCAAGAGAAGGAAGGAGTTGGTGAGCAAGTGCTCATTGATTGGTTGTAAGAAAGGAAAAGTGGTTACATGTTTGACCTGAAGAGGCCATGGTTCCATCACATCTTCAGAGATCTTCAACACGAAACATCGAAGCTCGAACCCAGATCATTCCGAACGCAACAAAGGCCAGCCAGCAACACTCTAGTGTGCTACTAAGTATACCCAGGAAGTCTTGTCGAAAACATTCATTGAGACAACCATGTCGAAAAACGTTCGAAAACAGCCGAGAACAAGGGAAAACATGGGAAAGACTGCCATGAACACCGAGACGATCAAAGGCGATGACAAAAGAGTCGGGTTGCAAGAGCGAAGCTCTTACCAGTTGCCTTTGAAAGGATCGACGTACTTGCCACGAGGGTTGGTGTACTTGTCAGCGGACAGAGGGGAGTAGCGAGAGGGGCTGCTGAAGACGCCAGCATCGGACTGGTCGTAGCCATGAGCGGGAGCGCCGATGATACCAGGGTTGGTGGGCATGGCCTGAGGGCTAGTCTGCTGCTGGGCGAAGTACAAGGCGAGATGAGTCATAGGGATGAAGTCGAATGGAATGCATCCAAGGCGGCCTTGCCCATAGACGCGGGTGTACCAGACCTCGATGTCATGTTTCGTAGCTTCGGAAAGGTCCAGCATCTCAGTCGGCGCCGGAGCCGCACGCTGTCGCGCAAAGTGCATAGCTGCCTGCATAATGTCGCGGGGAGTGCCACGATCATAGCCACTACCACGGACGCGGTGTTCAGCGAGAGACGAATAGCCGTGAGGGGGAAACAAACCGATGGTACGAGCACTATCCATGGAGCGCTGGAGCTTGGACAGGTTGTCGGGACGAGGAAAGACCTGCTCAGTGCCGGTGGAGCGAAGCTTGCCAGTGGCCTCAGCGTCGATGTAGGTGTGGAACAGGCGAGGACGACAGAACGGAGTCTCCTGCATGACGGACGAGTTGCGGAACTTCTGGATGAGAGCCTCACGACCCTGGATGGTGGCATAGGAGATCTCAGCAGCCTTGTGGGAGCGATATCCAGTCCAGCAGCGACGCTCGATGTTGTCGATGAGAGCGATCATGCCATGGACGTTGGCGAAGTTGATGAAGGCGTAGCCGACGTTGCATCCTGACTTGAAGTCGATGCGCAGATAGACGAAGTCGTAACAACCGAAGCACTGCTCATCGAGGACAGCCTTGAGAGCCATCTACAGCAAGGTTAGTAAAGGTTCAAGAGTGTGGAAGGATGTGACAAACCCAGTCCATCTTGTTCGGAATATTGCGAAGCATGATGGTGGTGCGCACATCGCTGCCATCGAGGATGCGCTCGCGACGAACACGGTTGTGCTGGTCAGATGGGTGACGAGAGTAGTGGCCAAAGGGACCATCGGTGCTATCAGCAGCGCGGAACTGCGGATAGCGACCCTTGTTGTCGACACGAGGCAAGGGGCGACCAGGAGAGATGGTGGCAAGGTTGGTGTACCAATGGGCAGCATCGACAGTGACCCACTGGAAGGACTTCTGTGTAAGAGTTAGCATGAAGGGAAGACATGGCAGGAGTGGATGACTGACCTCAGAGTTGGTGCCCCAGACAGGATCGATGCGCAGCGAGTTGACAGCACGGTTGCAAGCATCGACACTATGAAACTCAAGACGGAAGGTGAGAGTCATCTTCTTGCTGTTGGTCTCGACGTGAATGAGGTTGCGAACCTTGCCAAAGGCGGAAGCGATGTTCTTGACGGCGTGCTCCACGTGGCAGGCATCGGCGGTGCTGAACTCCCAGACGGCATGATCGGGGTTGGCGTCGATCATGACAGACAACTGCATCTGGCCTTCGAAGTCGTTGACAAGAGAAGTCTCCTGGGCTTTGACAAGGGCGTACTGATAGCCGGTGATGTACTCGACCTGGAAGCCATGCTGCTCAAGGATCTGCTTGCCTTCTGCCGAGTCACGAATGTCATCGAAGCGAAGGTGGACGCCACGAGTGTAGACCGGAACACAGGTGTGGAAGCAAGCATACTGGATCATGGTCAGCAAGGTCAAGCAAGAGGAAGGAACGAAGACTTACCAGCTTCATCTGGTGCTGAACAGAGAAGAGTTCGTGCTCGGCATCAAGACCGGCGTTGGTGCCATCAGGAAGCTGGAGGACGATCATGTGGCGAGAGATGAAGTTGTCGCGGTCGAGCTCATCGACAAAGCCAGCTGGCACATAAGGCTCAGGCTGCGGAAGCTCCTTAGACTTCTCGAAGATGATGCCCAGGCCGGCCTTGCTGCCATGACCAACGACGGTAGCGACGCTGTCGTGGCTGCGGTGCTTGGAGTCACGAGCCATGTCAGGTGAGTACAGGGTGGGGTCGGTGCCAGCGAAAGGGCTTGATGCAGGACCATTGCCAGCAGACGACTGAGGTGAATGCTGAGACATGATAGCGACTGATGACAGATGATGTACAGTAGCGATGGATGTTGGGATGGGTGTGACCAAGGATGTGAGAGGTGGTCAAGGAAGCTTGGTCAAAGACAAGAGATGTTCCGATCAAAGCCTCGTGTGAGTTGAGGTTGGAAGGTGGAAAAGGTGGAGAGAAGGTAGGAGGGCAGGAGGGAGGCAGGCCTTATATGCTGGCAACGACGAGCCTCCGCTTGGCACGCTATCGCCTCCTAGCTTCGGAATCGCAGAATACTGAGCTCACTGCTCACGATACGATGAGGTTGCCTATTGCAGTAAGAGAAGGAAGCCTGCTGAGGTTTTGGTGTCGACAAGAGGAGGCCGTTGAGCCGACCCCCAGCCTTCGATTGTGGCGGCAGACGAGCTCGGAGAGCCTCAAACGCGGTGCCAAAAGAAAGCCCTCGTCGAGTTGTCCAACCTCATCTACTCAGATATCTACGGAGAGTTTGGGGTTGAGCGTGCATCTCAGCTGTAAAGCTGCCCCTGGATTTGAAGTTCGTCCAGGCTTCACTAGTCAGGTATCACGATGGTCCCCAACGTGCGATTCCGGTAGCTTCGAGTGGGGCTGGGATCCGACACCGCCCTCCGGTAAGCTCCGGGGAGGCAGGAGCGACAGGCCGGTGACAGGGGTCTGGAGAGGCAGCAGCACGGTGTGTGTGTGATATGTGGGCGGGATCGGGGTGCAAGAGGAGCATGGGAGAGCTCGTGAGGGTGCCGTGGCTGCTGGCTGCTGGCTGAAGAAGGCGTGGTGGGCTCGAGGGCATTCGTGGAGCTTGAAAAACACGTTCACAAATTGTCTGAGAGGCTCAATTGCTGCCAGAATACGTTCCAAGGACGCCTATGAAGCTTTGGAGACACTGCGGGCGAAAGATCAGCTCAAACCGCTGAAAATTGCGGTGGCCAGGCAAGCTGGCTGCTCGGCAGAGCTTCAGAGCCCCCTCGGACGTTTCTATGGCTTCAGGAGGTGATTTGAAGTGCTCACGAGGACTTGATTGCATTCGTACATTACTTGTATCTGCTGGGTGCAAGAACGCGTCAAGAAACTGGCGGTGTTTACCTGCGTGGCAGATGCGTGGCAGATGCGGCAGGTGCGACAACCAGCCCGCAAAGGCGAGAAGAGCTCCATACGAGCGTGAGATGCAGCAGAGGGCTCATGAGAAGCTCGAAGCATGGCATTAGAGTGTTTCAGCCTGCTCAGAATACAGAAGCCTGTAAGCTGGGTGATGCTGCGAGCTGCGAGCACGCCAGCTTTGCGGGGCTTCAGCGCCGAGAGCGGGGGATGGCCAGCTTGTGGAGTTGAAAAACTCCATGTGGGCATACAGTTCGACATATGGCTCATCAGAAGCTTGAAGTATGGCAGACGAGGCATATGGCATTCTCTGAGCGTCACGAAAGCTTGTGAACTCGTTCTCCGAAATCGTGAGCTGCAGGGCTTCAGCGACCGGAGCAGGAGCGACGGCCAACTTGGCCAACTCGTGGAGTTGCAAAAACTTCAGCGGATGGCTATCAGGAGCTTGAAGCATTGCAAATGAGGCACATGGCATTCTCTAAGCGTCATAAAAGCCTCCAAGCTTGCTGGTTGAGCCTCAGCTGCGCAATTACCAGCTTTGCGAGGGTTCCCAGCGGGAAAGCAGCGACACCAGCATTGCGAATCGAGATGCTCGGATCGCTGTAGATGGCACGCTTCGCTGCTGGTAGACGCGCGGTCAGTGGGTAGATTCACAGTCGTCTCCTGCTCTGCTGCTTTGCCTGCAGCTGGTGGAGTTGCGGGCTCCTTGAGATTTCAGAAGTTGCGGCAGGAGCGCCGACATCGTGACTCCAGCTGCTAAACCGGCGGTGCTTGCGAGACATGCATGCTGGCATCACTGAGGTTTAGCATTGGACATCCTACAGTGACATGCCCATGCTCCATTGCGCGGGCTGCGCTGCGTCGAGCACCTGCCCACCAACTGGGGGGGAGCCACGAGCCCACTCAGCTTCAAATCTTGGACACCTGCTGTTACATCACACACGCAGGATTGATTGTCTACTGGCAGCAGGACGCCGATACACATCTCTAACAGTAAGGAGCGAAGCTGACACCCAGAGGCCTTCGCAGCCTTGCCAGAACTCATACCGACGGCGAGGATCCAGCGGAGACAGACAGCTCACAGCAACACACAGAACGCCAATAGCTGACATTAGAGCAAAGGTGAGCTACTGAGCTGTAAGATGCTTTCATTCCTGCTCCTTCCTTTCTCTCTGACACCCCAGCTTGGAGCACTTCACCAGTGTTTCCCGCTCTCTCTTCATTTCTCTCACATCTCCAACCTCTCCATTTCTCAAGTCCTTGTCTATTCTAATTCGACTTCTTCAACGTGCCTTATGTAAGTCAATAGGGGCTGCCAAGTCGGCCCGATTCGCCTTGAACTTCGCGACTTCAGGCAAAGTATCTCAGCAACATCACTGCAATGAACCATCGTTGTGGAGGTTTGGGTATCTGTTGTATTCTTCTATCTACGCCATCCTTCCTCCTCTTTCTCCTCCTCCTGGACTTTGTCGGCGCGCTCGTTTTCGCCCGCAATGCGGGGTGCTGGAGGGGTTCGAGGGTGGTGGTGGCGGCGGTCGTGGGGCTGTCTTCGTAGCCCGGCGGCTACTCGTCGTTGCGCGAGGGAGGGAGGTGGTGCTGTGGTATCTCGAGGATACCCGGGAGGGTGGTGGTGGTGGGCTCACAGCCCCAAGTCGTTCTCGACTTCCTGCAGGATGCTGTCGGCTCGCCCTGCAAGAACAATCATTAGCTTTAACTTCTGATTTGGTGACATTTCAGTCAGATAGGCAAGTTCCTTACAGTCCCGCACGAAGCTGTCCAGGAACTGCCTGGCTGCCCGTCTCAACCCCTGCAACAGGTGCAGTGTCCGCGCATCGGCGACGTCTTGCTGTCTCCTCACGCCAATGTAGGCGTCACGAAGGTACTCGAAGATGCCGAACGCCCACTCGGTCTGCTCGGAGACGCCCTGCGGGCGGAGAGGGTAGAGAGGGAGGGGGAAGTCGTCGTTTGAGTGCTCCATTGTGAAGCTGTTGGAGGAGAGGAGGGTGTTTTGAAGGATTTGATGCTGTTTATCGTTCAAAAAAAAAGAGCAGGTGGTATTGTTGTTGCTAACGTTGACCAAGTTCACGATACCGCTCCAAAGGCACCGATATTTTTGCCAAGCCTAGCTCCCGCCCGCACAGAACATCAACACAGCCAGCAGGATGTATGCAAAATTACGAGCAGAGCTGGAAACAGCGAGAGTAAATGCCACAGTTAGCGGGCCTTCTGCGCCTGATTCCAGGCACTACACAGCCATGTATCACAAGAGATACGTC
Organism: Parastagonospora nodorum SN15; assembly: GCF_000146915.1. Classification (NCBI taxonomy): domain Eukaryota; kingdom Fungi; phylum Ascomycota; class Dothideomycetes; order Pleosporales; family Phaeosphaeriaceae; genus Parastagonospora; species Parastagonospora nodorum. Next base: position 386,072 of record NW_001884562.1, on the reverse strand, counting down.
AGGCTGTCTACCTTCATGGACTCATAGCCATATCACAGCGTTCCTACGGTGACTTAAAGGTATACAGGCCTTGCTTTCTGTCTCCAGCTTATTGTGGAAACAAGACCAGACATGGCAGTTGAGCGTGCCAGTGAATTGAAACCATGCATCTCGGAATAGCTCATAAGCACTGGCGCGATATGAGTGTACAGCACGGAATCATAGACATACACGCAATCTAGGGATTAGCGAGAAGAACGGCAAAGATCAATCTCAAAGGTAGGCAAATTTTCAGGTAAGAGTGCGAATCTCAACGCCGCTGCGGTAGTGGACTGTGCGCCCCGATTTACTCAAATCTGCCCGCTCCGCAAACCCAAACCCCCTCAGCTACCAACTTCTGCACCCCTCAACTTTCTCAAACCACCATACCCCACACGCCCAATTCCTCTTCTCCACCATGTCCCTCAACTCCTTGATCGAATCCCGCGAGGATGGCACGCCAAGCCCATACCCGCTCGACAACGACAGCTGGCACACCTTGAGCATTTTCGTTTCCTTCTTGGACTGGCAGGAGATGGTTGAAGAGAGCCAGGCGATGATCGACCGCTGGAAGGCGCGGATCGACGAGCTTCGCAGCGAGGGCGAGCTGGACCGGGCCGTGTTGCACAAGTTCCGCTTGGAGAGGTGGTTGCGCATAGATGCTATGCTCTGGGGCATCATGGAGGCGTACGAAAACGCATATTTCCGCGCTTCTTACAGCGACTGTAAGAGCACGACCACCGTTGTATCCGAGAGTGAATCACTAATAGTCCGAATAGTCCCTTGCGAGCTGAACACCCGCGAAGAGAATCCGTCGGGTTGAGCTCGACTCTCTCGACACCCTCGCCTTCGTACCCCCACCCCGCCAAACGAGGACGACATGAAGGCTCACTCCCCTCCCTCACTCCCTCTCTCTCTTCCGACATGTCACTCCTCTCCCTCTTACTCTCTCCCCTCCTTTCGACAGGGCTCACTCCCCTCCCTCTCACTTTCTCCCCCTCTCTCTTTCGGCGGTAGACATAAAGCCCTTTGGTCTACTTACAGCAGGCACACTACGCTCTTCTAATATCCCATCAAGGTTCGAATCCTTCGCAGTCTGAGGTACTGAAATCCTGAACTTCGGTTCGGGTAGGGTGTGGGTCCTCATTGAGTGCGGCACCGAGGTGCTGGCTTGAGGAGGGCTGTATGACTTTAGCGACGTAGAGGTATATAAGAGGAGAACTGTTGGAAATTGAGGATAAACAGGCTTTACGGGTCCAAGCTGTCTGACAGGCAGACATGGGGTGAGACATGTCCCGATTGCTAACTCCTTGTAGCCTGTTGCTAACGACATGTATGATGCAGCCTATCTCAGCGCTTCCTTGACTATACCTTTGCGAGAACACGTAAAGCGTAGAGAGCAACGATCTAGCTCGCTCGCACGACAGCGGGCATACCGGTGTAGGCCTGAACTTGACAAGGCAAGCAGTTCCGTCAGCTTTCAGTCCTTTACCCGACATAGAGTATAGCAAGCTCTACCAGAAGTTCCACCTATAGCGAGCGCTGACACGATGAAAGTCCCAGGACAATAAGATCGCAGCCAGTTTGGAGGTCGTCCGCCCGCCAACCCTAACCGTATCGATACCCCACGTTAGTCACCCAACACCTGCCCACCTGGTTGCACAGAGCTGGAGCCAATGGAGCGGCAGTGCGTTAGATGGGTTTTTCAAGTAGTCACACACAGAGATGGCGGGGCCAGGAAGAAGGATACTAGGGAGCTCGCATATTCATCAGCCGCCGGCGGTACACGATCAATACCATTATCAGAACCTGCGCCAGCATAAGTCAACCTCATACTCCGCGACAACCTCACCAAAATCTACCTCCCCATGGGTGCAGCTTTCTTCGACGCCTGTACCTCCCACATCGAGTACTTCTCCGGCTCGCATGCCATCACCGACAAGTGCTGGACAGTTGTACGGGAGTGGACGGTGGGCCTGCCCTCATGTGGAATGTCGTCCTCGTCGCTTGAAGTCTCCTCTCCTAGAAGGGAATCATACTCCAGCAGTAGCCGGTCAACCTCCAGATGTAGACTGTCCCGCAGCTCCGTTTCTACAAGCAGCCGGTTATGTCGTACTGCTCGTCCACGTAGTCGTCCTCTCGAGCTTCGTGCAGGGATCCCCGCCACCGGCCCCAACTAAGTCTTGACAATTTCTCTCTCGGCAAGCATTTGGCGAGGATCGAGCGCACTGAGGCCCTTGTCACGAAGGCATGACACGATCAAGGGCAACCGCACTTTCACGGCGGAGCTCGCCATCTATGGAGCTTAGCGACAAGCACCAGTTCTACGATCAGGACTCCATAATCAAAGCGTCGGTGATGGAAAGCTGCGTGGGCGGATGCGGCACGGCGTCAGCCAGCAATCACTCTGTTTTCCATGACTTTTGGGCAGGTCGGTGTATGATGCGGGCTGATATAGCGCAGCAACTCTCCAGCAGCAGTCTGTGACGGTATTCGGCATCGCAGAAGTGTCCAGGGAGAGACTTTCGTACACTCCCAACGCCTGAGTCGGTTGAATTCTCGCCGCTTGGGCAGCGTGACACGCGTGAGGAAGACGCGGAGAAGGACCTAGGTATGAGGTAGCGCGGTGATAGTGTGCGGGGGCGGTAGGCGAGAAGTATGTGTGGATAGTAGGCATGCTGAGAACGCTTTTATGTTCGCCGTGGGGGCTGCGTTGGTGGACACGACTTTGCTGGAATATGGCGTGAGGCCTGCGTCTTCCAGCTCGCAGTTGACATACGAGTAATTGAAAGAGATATGCAGGGATGGTAGACTTTCCGGGCGCGCTTCGCCGCAGCGGAGAACTGATCACAGAAAAATAGTAGACTAATGAACCTGTCGAGATAGTGTATGATGAGTGGCATCTTGTGTAGAAAGATATTCCAAGTAGACTAGATACAAAAGTTTGACGTCGCTACTTGTGTTAAGAATTGGCAGTGGAAAATTAGCAGGAGGAAAACCAGATTCCAGTAAAATCTCGCATGTGGCTTTACATATAGATAACAAGACACAAGGTTAGGGGCTTGTTTGGAGAGCTAGAGCGGAGAATTGGGAATGACAATACATGTGGAGAAATAGGTGCTAGGACACTGCCGAAGAAGCACGGAGTCAGTTGTGTGAGCTAATCAGCTAATCGAAACAGGGATGATGAATGGAATACAGCATTCAAAGACTCAAGCACTATTATAGCGACATTTATCTACAGTGCAATGGGCGAATAGTGCATAGATTGCAATTACATGACATTACAATCGAAAGCATTCGTGATGACAACAATGAAAGTCAATATCTCGAACAGCAAACCCACGTCTACATGTCGATCAAGCACGATCATATCTTCCCAAGTCTCCGATCCAACGTCCAATTCCCAGCCAATGCTTCCCGCGCCAAACTCCTCGCTATGCCCAAAAAAAAAGTTGAAAGTGACAAATCGTACCAAGCTCATTGCCTCTTCTCAGCACCGCCCTCAAACATCCACTTATCTTCCTGCAAGCTTGCCACGGCCTTCCTCGCACTGCTCTTCAACGCCCCCTTAATCTCTTCTTCGACAGCCTTGGGGTCCCAGTGGGCGTTTTGCTTGCCGTACAGCTCGATGATGTGGTTCTCTTGCTCTAGTAATCCGTTAGCCGCCACACTCACTGAAATATCTCTCTTTTCATTTAGTCCATTTCTCTCGACTGTAGCTCCATTTGTTGTGACTCGCCCAACGTACCGGTTTCTTCGTCCCCCTCCCTCATGTGCGCCATCTGCTTGTACATGCTACTCGGTGCCGTGATAATGTATTGTCCCTTATCATCGCGCTCGACAAGTTCGTCGTCCATGGGTTGCTGGAATATAGTTGCGGTATCTGGGCGCACGACGGATGTTGGTGGTTGGCGGCGGGTGGATTGGAAGAGGGCGCGGCGGGATGGCGGTGGGCGGGCGGCGCGGATGGAAGGGTCCATGTTACAGGGTTCGAGAAATGCTGAGGCTAAGACAGGTCTCGGAGGAAGATTGTGCGTGAATATGGTTTTGGCGCATTCGGTCATGAGGTGATGTTGGGTATTTGCATGTTTGGCTCGTTTGGCGCACCGTACTGTCGGGAGTCTTGCGGGGTGAATAGAGCTTGGACCGCATGCGAGCTTCAGGACGACATCGCTGGGCTCGACGTCGTTGTAGCACAAAAGTACGCGCTGTGCGACGCGTCGTTTCTTCTGAAGTAATAGTGATCTGAGCCTCATACTCTGCAATTTATCGCTCAAGAGCTCATCGCAGCTGTTCTGATTGTTTTCCCGCAGCAATTATCTCAAGAGCAAGCTTCCCACGACCATCTCAGCAATTATGGCGGAACAATCTCTACCTCCAAAACAGAATTTACATTCAAGATCGCCGAGCCCGACATCGGAAAGAGAAGACGGTCCACCTCGCAAGCGCCCGCGAACTCGAGCACCACCTCACAGCACACCTGCAGCTCCAAGTAGAACTATGGACACTGCACCGGCGACGACAATCTCACAGATGCCGACCCCAGTACTGCAAACCGAAACACATCGCTTCCCCATACAGCCTCTTCACCGCTTCAAGGGTGCGTCCGCCAGAATAAAGCGGCCGCAAGAGGTCGCCAACTTCTCATTCGACGACGAGCACAAATATGTCTATGACGACTCGGGCATCAACTACTATGTCCCTCCACCAATGGGTGCGGATCTGAAGGAAGGCTTCGAAACGTTCAGGCACCATGAGGATAAGGAAGATGCGCATCTAGATGCCCTGTTAAAGGCGCTGGTGGACAAGGAAAAGAAGGACGGACATGCTGCGCGAGCAAAGGCCGACTTTGTCACTTGGAGAGGCATGATGACCAAGGTATGTTGAAGCACAGCTTTCTAGACTATCAAGGTGAGTGGGTCTATCTGCTTGCCTTGCAACAGTACATGAGCATAATGCTAATTGAACCCAGATTATGACCGCGCCCTTCGACAACTTCGCTGAATTCGGCATGTTCGCAACACTGCACGACGGCACAATGTACATCGAAGAAGACTTCCCATCTCGAGCCGCTGAACGCGCCGCAGAAGGCTCCCAGCCACCACCACGATACCAACACCCCGACCAACAGTCACGGGAGATGATGACATACTGGGGCTACAAGTTCGAGACCCTCGCCCTAATACCCACACCACCATCAACCACCTCTCCCGCCGAAATCGAAAAGCACCAACGAAGCATCGTATCAAACCACGCCCAACACTGCTCCATCGTCAACACCTCCTTCGGCCCCCACAGCCTCATCCTCGGCGGCGAAGTAGACGGCCTCCTCGCCCCCAAGCCCTCCGACCCTGACGCCCCAATCCAATGGGTCGAGCTCAAAACCTCCGAAGAACTCCCACCCCCAGCACGCCAACAGCACCGCGACATCCTCAAATTCGAGCGCAAATTGCTCAAGTTCTGGGCGCAGTCGTTCCTGCTCGGCGTGCCCAAGATCGTCGTCGGATTCAGAAGTAAGGCGGGCATATTGAGGGGCGTGCAGACGTTCAACACCACCGAACTCCCGGGTATGGTCCGCAGAGGCACGAATTGCTGGGATGGCAATGTGTGTATCAATTTCGCTACAGAGTTTTTGGGGTGGTTGAAGGAGACGGTGGTGGAGGAGGGGGTTTACAGTATTGTGTTGAGGAAGAAGAGTGGGGTCGTGGAGGTTAAGAGAGTGAAGGAGGGGACGGGCGGGATTGTGAGTGAGGAGTTTTTGGCGTGGAGGAGAAGAGATGGGGGTGGGGATGATGAGAAGAAAGTGGATGCCGAGACTGTGACGACGGGAGAGGCGAAGACTGATGGGGGAGGTGGTGCTCCGTCTTAGATGAGGGAGGCTTCATACCGAAAGAACACTGTCTTTCTCACTCAACCGTATCCTTGAACACACAAGATCAGAAATAACCACTATTTCACTGCAATCTCTAGCCTGGAAGAGTGGCTGGACTGCATATGCCTTGCGTCACCCGGGCTTCAAGGCTGCCCAATCATGTACACTATTTCGACCAGGCTGTGTCTTTCCCCATGTTAAGCCCAGCGCACGTTTTAAGGACGAGGAGGCGGGCACGGCCCAGCTACACTGCAATTGCTAGCGTGGAGGAGCTGATGGGCTGGACTGAGATGGATGCCTGGGCGCATGCATTGCCATTCTCGGCTTGCAAGGGAAAGCTCAACAAGGCTGACTTGCTGCGCGGGGATGTCCGGTGGAAGAGTAGGTTTGATCGTGCTCGATTGGCTATGCTAAGGTGTAGTTCGATTCAAGGCTACAACATCGAGACACAAGAAGGTGAAAGGAGTTGAGTAGCCTGGCTAATCCGTCCTCGTGAATCTAGAACGACGCTTGACAAGTTACATGGGATGTCATGAGGCTGGGATTCTGACGAGACTAGCTGATCTGTAACGCCTTACCGAGCCCATTCTCTGTGACTTAACCTGACATGCACTGCAATCCTTTGCGTGGAAGAGTAGTCTTCATGGCCCTGGTCTAAAGGGCTTCATCACACGGTTGCTCGCTGCGCCGCACTGCAATCATTAGCGCGGAAGAAAAAGTATCAGGCTGAGGAAAGCAGGCTGAAGCCTACGAGTCAAAAAACTACACACAATTTTCGGAGAAGCGATTAATCTGAATTGTTCGAAAAACAAGTTGCTGCACGAATAACAACGATTTCAAGATATTTGCGCATGCGTATAAGCTGTACTCAAACTTTGGGTAAGGCTCTATGTGACATAGCCAACCTGCAGGTTGAGATGACATAAAACAAAATAATCTGCTCATTCGAATACCATATTCTTCATTGTCAAAATGACCAGTATGAGTGAGTCTGATGAATGTATACTCAACTGACAATATGCAGTATAATCACGATTAGGAAAACGAGACTGCGGTAGAGACATCCTTACTGTACCCAACTATCCAGAAAAGATGTAAATACACCTAAGGCTGAAAGATTCATACTGATGCACTGCAATCACTAGCGTCGGAGAGTGGGTGACAGACGAGGCTGAATGACTAGCATACATGCTTCACTGCGAGAACTCTTGGTATATCAGTAATCTTTCATCGATCGTTGCTGTCTCAAGCTTCAAGTGTGAAAGTGCTAGCGTGCGAATCTGAGTGAACAGGTCTTCGCATAGAATTTAGACAAGTGTGCTGTCTTTCAGCCACGCGCCCACAAGGCTTAGTATGACGGAACAACCCAGACAGATCGAATGTGTAGCAACAGCCACCTGGCTCTATCGTACCAAACAAGAATTTCGCAATGCAATTCATAGCACCGAAGAGCAGGTGTTGGATGAAGCTGAATAACCAACATGCCTGCTTTACACCACATATCAAGCGTGACAAACACTCAAATCACCGAACCTAGACAGTGTTGAGCTCGTTCATATATCACGCGTTGAATATGCAAGTGACAGCAGACCAGACCACCAACATAAGAATGCAAAGCCTGCAAATACATGTACGCAAATTTACTGTTCTTTTAGCCACACGCCCAAAAGGCTGGACATAAACGAACTAGTCGAAGAATGCATAAGAAAGTGTAGCTGAACAAGCGCGGGGGGCGTTGTCAGGATATAAGGGTCAGACTCAGGATAGATAGTGTTGTGGAAGTTGAAGTAGCAGGTGTATTGTAGGATAGACGAATCGCTGACCCCAGCAGGATCACAGAGTTCGACTACTTATACTAAGTACTCTCTTATGTAAGCATGTACTAATCCTACACCCATGCCCCCGCTGGTATAAGGCGCCAGCAGCAACAATAATAGCTTTACACTGCAATCTTTAGCCTGGAGGAGGGGTTGAATGACACTATACCTAAAAAGATGGACGTCTGCCTGAAATATTTGAGCTGAGTGCAACCGTGCACTCCAATGTACATCGCCAGGCTGAAGCTGACGCAAGGCTGAATAACTTAACTTGGAAGTAGAATATCATCAAGAGCTCTTTATGAAAATGACGGTTTGTGGATAAACATCCATTTATTATCCTGCACATAGCGCAATGTCATGAATAAGCTAAGACATCTTGGGTAAAAGAAAAAAAAGAAATACTTTGTATGCACCATGCCCCCTGCCTACTGCACACACGCTAACCCTATGAGAGATTTGCACTGCAATTCTTAGCCTGGGGCAGCTGATGGAGACCAAGCCTCATAGAGATGCCGATGGCGCATTGCAAGCTATCTTGTCGAATCAGGCCCGCAGACTGCACTTAAATGCTTAGCGCCAGCGAGAGGGCACGACAAGGCTGAGAACCTTCCGTCATGTGCAAAGAAGCTCACAATGTCACACACAGCACAGTACAAAGCGAATGTATACTCAGCATCCTTGCTCACCTCATCCACTCAAGCGCATCATGTTTGAAACTAGCAACTTTGATCAATATGCTCTCATTTTTACTCATCTTCCTCCCTGTTGGAAGACCAGCTAAATCATGCAGTATGCTCAACCCATCCATACGAAATATGCCAGCAAGCACACGCAACCCAGAACCCCACACGCATCTGACCATACTCCGGGTATCCCAATACAACGCCTCCCTCTTACAAATACACATATCCCCCATCTAGACGTACGGCGGTTGAAAATTCTACTTGCCATAGCCGCCATAGCCAGTATTACCAGGCGTCATCATGCCACCGTGCGACGGGCCTGGCGTCGTAGCCAGGCCAGCAGGATGACTAGTCGGCGTGCTCGGTCCATCGACGCCGTGCCGCACATTACCTGGGTGGAACATCATGCCTCCATTCAAGCCCTGGAATCCACCCATGTTCTGCGCGCCGGATGCAGCGAGGACAGCAGCCTGCGTGGTAGCGTTGGCTGGAGGACCAACGCCCGTGAGCCCCCACATCTGACCGTTCATTTCTTCGGGCACAGAGCCGTCGAAAATCTTCTTTTGCATTTCCCAGAAGACGGTGCCGGTGAGCCATGCGTCGGAGCCAGCGGTGTGGGGGTTTCCGACACGCTGGCAGCCCAGCTCATCTGCGAGGTCTTGCAGGCCAGACTTTGTGCCCAGGTTGTTGAGGATGTTTGTCGCTGTTGAGCCTATCACGCCGCGGCGCACAAGGTTATTGGCGTGGCGCCAGAGGTACTTGACATCGAGGAGGCGGGGGAAGAAGACCTCGACCAGTTTTCGATACGAATCTTCGTCTTCTGGCAGCGGCTTTGCGCTCAGCATCTTGATAAGATAGGCAAAGTCGTAGCCAGAGTGGAAACTAATCCAATTGACTTCGTCCGAAAGGGTCAGACCGGAGGTGATCAGAAGTGAACCAAACTCTTGAGGCTCGATGCCCTGGCTTGCAAGTTTGTCAAAGTCGGCGCCAGATTTCTTGAGCATCTGTATCGACTCTTCATTGTACATGTCATCCTCGAGCGAGAACTGGAAGTTGAACGTCCAAGTGCAGGGGCAGACGACGATGTTGTTGGGGTACCGTTGTAATTGTTTCGGTTGGTAGCTCAGCTGCGAGATGTCGAGTTGCGATGGGGGAACGTCGCCTTTTACTGAGAACAGCGTGATGCCGAGTTGTATGATCTTGAGCAGGTCGACATTGCAACGTACGGTTTGGTAATGATATGACGCTTTCGAGTTGAAGTCGCCAATGGGTCTGGCGACAACTCCAGGAAATTCCGTGTCCTAAGCGGCGTGAGATCGTAAACGAGTCGTCAAGAGCGGCATACTAACCATGCTAATGTACGGGTACTGATCAATTAGTGACCGTAGCAGAGCCATCTCTTGATGCAGATTCGACCTCCAGACGTCACGTATTCTCTGTCCTGCGATTCCCTTGGCCCCATCTTGCCCTCTCACAGCGTTCTCCTGCAACTGTGCCCCATGAGCAAAGCGCATGCGCGCCTCTTGTCCGTCCAGACCAGTGCCCCCGCCGATGTTCGCTGCCGCTCCCAGGCCTCCTCTTAACGCACCGCTGATGTCGCCCGTATTTGATTGAAAGCCGCCCTGGTTGTGACCAAAAAGGTTGAGGTTATGCGCTTGGTTGCCGCCAAAGGCCTGGTGCTGGATGCTCTGCTGTTGGTGTTGCTGCTGCTGCTGTTGTTGCAGCTGTGGTTGGGGGTTCATGGGTCCGCCGCCAGCAAGATGTGCGAAAGGGTTGGAGAGGTTGTGAGGGGGGTAGCGCTGATGTGGCGCCATGGTGGGCTATGTGTCCTTCAGCACCGGGAGAGGTCGTGTGTGCAGGTGGTGTTCGTGGGGTGTTTCCAATAGCGAGCGAGCGTATTGAGGTGTTAGAAACTTGGCGCAAAGACCCAGCCGGGTGTGTGCAGCTTCAGTGAATTAATGGGCGATGGTAATAGTGGTAGCGAATGGTATTGCTGCCCCGGAGAGTGTTTGCGGACGCAAACCATGGTACGCGCGACGTGCAGTCCGTCAATGGTGGAGGTGGCCCGAGCTTCCGCCAAGATATCGCTGATGCGATTGACGAACATGGAGCTTCATCACGTCGATAGCTCCCAAACACGCGCCTCTTCCCCCAGCTGCTCGAGAGGCTCTAACAGTGAGTACCACACCATTCAATTCTCGATTGACATGTTTGAATTCCGCTGTGACACCAGCTGACCTGCGCAGTCCGTCACAATGGCACGCCCCTCCATCACCGGCTTCGACCCCAAGAAGCTCGCCGCAGCATCCGCCAACGGCACCAAGGGCGACCCATGGGCACGATAGTACGTCTCTCTACAGCAGATGCACACATCTGTCTGCGCCAAGCTTATACCTTCACAGCGAGCAATGGCGATACACTGGCCCCTTCACCCGCTTCCAACGCTTCAAGGGCTCATTCCCCGGCCTCGGCATCGCGACTGTCGCATTCGGCGTCTACCTCGCAGCTGAGCAGGCAGGACTTTTGGGGAGCGAGGGCGGTCATCACGGCGACGGTGGTCATCACGATGAGACTACATAGAGTTGCATTGGGAAAGTAAAGGAAGAGCTGGGCATGTGAATTAAGGCGTATCGGTTGATTCCCTTTCCAACGCTGTGGGAACTGTATATAAGGAATACCACACAGTACGAACATTGCGAGATTCTTCAAACACTTGCCTGTAGAATGCTTGGTTGTAGTGGGTGGGATGAAGGAAGATATGCATGCTCATGGGTATTTGAGGTTCTTAACGGATATTGACATCACACGACAGACATCTCAAAGCCTCGCCAGTCGATGAAAATCGACGTACTGGCACTCTCGCATGGCGATACGCTGACAGGCTTGATGAAGTCTACCAATTGATGACGTGGAAAGGGAAATCACCAGAAGTTTGAATGAGTAACAATCATGGGGTCAACGTCGGTGCTACCATTCGACCATCTAGATGACAACGACCATCTAGATTACAAATGTATCAGAGCCTGACAAGCTTGACGGAGAACTTCGCTTTGCAGTGCCTATGTGCCGAAATGTCGACATGATGCAGCCAACCTCCCGAAAGCGAGCGCCGAGACGGCGACATGATGGCATCTGCCCTCTCACAGCATGTGCAGAAAGACAACCAGGTGACAGCACTTACATCACAGCGTTTGCATGAATGTTGGCCAGAAAAATGGAAAGGATCATCGCCATATCGCTGGCGATCAAAACCGCCGTCAAACCAGAGGGAAGGTTGCGCGGTCTATACGACGAACAACTAACAGTCTCCAACCATCACTCACATGTGTTGCAAAAGCAACCCGGAATTACCCATCCGAGGTAGTTAGATACCACCGCACATTGTCCATGGCCTCGGAACATTCGACTTACTAATCCCCACATGATGGACATTGCATCCACCACAATAGCACCCCAGCAGCCAACCAGCCGTCCGGCGCACCCGATACCCCCCCTCCCATCAGATCCCATCCAAACAGCTCCAGATTCTTTGCTTACACCCTCACCTCGCTATCCCATGCGTGCTCGCCTCACCGCACAAGATCACCCACACGTCGGCCCGAAATCCTCGCCGTCGTGGTGGTGACACGGCGCATCCACGCATAACGCCGGAGCCATGGTGCCAGCTCGGATGTGCAGCCCGGCCAAGTCGCTGCTTAGCATGAGGCTGGCACCGCGACGGTGGAACACAAGGCGATTGCTTGGCTTGCCGGCGTGGGCGCGCATCTGCGTGCGCGGTCGTCAGGAGAAAGATAGGATTATAGACACGCGGGTTCGGAGTCCGAAGGTGCGGCTGAAATGCTGACGGGCGGGCCCGATGGTGGCGCGACGTTATCGTCGATATGCTCGTACTCGGGAACCGTTGGGATTGACTCGAGCTGAGAATTAGCAACTACATACGTCAGTGATTTGATACCAAGGTTTGCGTGCGACGTGATGGGTAAAGTCTTGTCGACTCGACCGGGACAATGGTATTGCCCAGAGTACGTAAGGCGAGCAGCTGCGTGCTTTTCTGCCTCGTCGCGGCATGTCCACAGCTGGCTCCACTACTCGCGGTTCCCGGCCTCATATGCGGCCCACGGAGCTGCGGGTCGTGGCGCGTCTACCGGTGACATACACCTCGCGTACCCTGGGGCTGGGAATGAAGCCAGAGACGGCCCGCTACTACACAGCTTCCAACATAGCACACGGGCAATTGGCAGCTGTACGGTATACGTATGCGTCCGACTCTTTTGTTAGGGATTACTGTTGATCTTATTACCATCCATGAACCCCTATGCTGGCCTATTCTTGGAAATCGGCATTTTTCAATGCTGCGATCGAAGGGAGGCAAGATGGAAATGAGATCTGGCCAGGGTGCGAAACAAAAGACGACGCGAAATCTGACTGTCTAGGGTCCGCTTCTTTTTACCGGGTATGCTTCCAAATAACATCAAAAGGCTGACACACAAAAAGCAGACAACCTCATGCCGTCTTGCAGCCACACCAAGGAAGAAATGGCTCGCAGTGATGTTGGTGGCGTTCGATCGTCAAGAGGTGGATGCGAATCCTCGACTGGGCGGCCCGTGTAGCCTCCCGCAACTGGTGTTGTGGCTGCGGTACATGCAGCCTGCTCATTTCAAGATGCAGGTGATGGTCGGCGACACGTCTCTCGAACGATGGGGCCAAAACATAGCGTGGCTGGTGGATTGTCCTTGCTTTTGTGGCTCAGTCTATGTGGGACCGAAGTGGTGCCGCTCTCTTCTGTGATATTGCAGGCCGAGCGCGAATACGTCAAGTTCAAAGCAAGCGCCAGCTGAGATGCGTGCCGTAGTCGTTGAATTGGGTTAGAAACCCCTACCTCTTCCAAGGGGCACATCCCCTAGTACGATAGTAACAAAATGCTGCACAAGGAAGTGAGTAACTTCCCGACAATGTTTCATTCCGCCCTTGAATTTCACCTCTACTCGGGAAGGTTAATCTGTGGTGGAGAGAATGTTGAGTTACTTGAAAGTTAATCTGGGACAGACTGTTTGGGTAGTCTAGATGGAGTATTTCCCGGAGCCGTTGGTGAGATGATCGAAAAGCTGAAACAAGTTGGGAATATCTCCGCGTTCTTACACGGGAGCGATCTTGCCGACACTGGACTGACCATTGAGTCGGTACAAGGAATGTTGTAATCGACACACAATCTTGTATCAAGGTGCATCTAAGTGAAGGTCACACCAGCACCTCTGGATACAGTTTGTGATGTCAGACACGCTCCACAAGCTGCGTAAAATCTTTCGAATGATGTAGATTTCGTATCGTTGTGCAAATTCTGATAGCTTGTGGAACACCGGCTATGGCCTTTGCGAATGCATCTAGATGTGCTGGCGAGGCCTAGCTGTTTGTTGAGCATTGGAGACCTATCCACTTCTACGCTCAGTTGGGATCTAACCTAGATCTTGCGGAAGCGGAGGAGAAAGCTGAAACCTGTGTGAGCTGTGAATGGACGACTTGCTCTTGCGCCAATGGTCCGTTCACTGAGATCTGTCACTATCCCCACAATCCGCTATGTCGATAGTTTGCAAGCGTACCGTTCTTGAGATTTTAAGGTTGGTTGACAGCTTCTGTGACCTTAGCGCCGATTTTCGACCATTGACTTTCGGCGGAGGGTGCGGCTGTCAGCTGCCGAGGCGGTTGCGAGCGGAACATCTTGAAGAAACGTCCCTCTGAAACCTCGTTCAATCAACGTGTGGCTCCAGGGTGATCTGAGTGCCGCGGTATCGGGTATGTCTATGTGGGTGCGCGTCCTTGGAGAGAGATTTTCACATTTGCGATCCACTCACTACCACGCGTCAGATACAAGGATGTAGACGGAGTCTTGCTCAAAGACCGGAGCCGAGAACAAGATGACCGGTCCAGAAGCTGGATAAACATGGAACACGTCGGGGGCCTCCCAGCAGGAGATCGTATAGTTTAGACGAGCACGTAGAGCGCAAAGGACTTGACAATGGGAACGGTGGCAGAACTCGTGTTCCACATTCACAGCGTGGTGTTAAGGTGGTACGAGTAAGAACAGACCACGCGGAACTGGCACGCGAACCGTCAACTCGCAATCGATCCTGACAGACAGGGGAATCCCATCCGAAGGTCTCAACAACTGAGTGCTTGAGGGTCGAACATCATTCGAGGACATGGCGTGCTTGGCCTTTGCTGTGCTGGAGATCGGCTTGATCTGCATCTGCAGTGGTACCTGGGCTAAAGAAATGCCCGAGTCTTTTCAGCTCAATGCAGGTACACGCGCTAAGTCGTGGCACCAGTCCTGCCTGCGTAAAATATCACAGGGAGACTCTAGAAACCGTGACCAGATGCTGCGCGCATTATCGTCTTGGCCCGACGGACTGCTTCCTGGCACGCGTTGGCTTCGTTCTAGGCGGAATAGCAAACATGATGAGCAACAAAGCTGGTAGTCCTTGGTGCTCCTTGCAAACGCAACCAAGTTCATGGTTTGCACTAAGTCATGTACAAGGATCGGATCCGTAGCCATGGCGGGGGTTGCTCGCGGTATCAATAAAGTTGCGACGAGGGTCAATGGAACGACAGCGGAGCACAGTGCAATGCGACATTATGTACACTATCGCAGGGAGTAGACGAGCGGCAGGTTGAACACGAGCAGTCTCGACGCGTGATTGCCCAGGTGTTTGTTGTTGTGGGATGGAACACCCTGCCGCGTGAAGTTTGTGGTGGAGGTCGGCAAGATTTCGGCCGACGCGGTCAGCAGCAACCACTGCAGGAACCTAGAGGGCCTCACCGGAAGCGGCGCTCTGGTGGTTGGTGGAGCAGCGACGTGTTCCTGCAGACGGCTCAGCAGCGTAGCCGTAGTGGTAGTTCGTGGCTGAAGAGAACGATCATGGATGGGTGTTGTGCAATGTTATCGTAGCGTCATCGGCCTCCTGTTGTGATTTGCGCCTTCCGACACGATGCTGCAGCCAAGCGATTACATTGACGTCGACGCTCTCTCCTTGCTGCGTACAGGCGCGCTGCAGTGCCATGGACTGCACCGTGGACAACTATACATAGCACCCCACGTGACGTGCTACCAGCTCCTGTCGAGGGGGTGTGGCTGGAGGGCGTCACTCCTTTCGAGCGCACAGCTCGTGCTTTTCTTCAACCCAGCCGGCCAGGACTAGCATGTGCGCTCGATGCACCATGGCGTCGACGCGGCAATGTGTTGGCTGGCTCTGCGACTGAAATTACCGGTCGCTCACTCGCTCGGCCATCACCACGACAGCGCCGTGGACGAGCCCGGCTTTGGTCGCACAGAGCAGGCCCATCCTTCCTATCCCATCTGATCCCACAGGCGCTTGTCCTACCTGTTTGGTCGACTGCTCCTCTGTGTAATATAGCGGCTGAGAAGGTTCCAGTTCCACGAGGCAATGAAGTCGCGTGGGTGCAACAGACCCGATTGTAACGCTCCCGACGCTAAAGACAAGCCAGCTAACCTCACGGCTTTGCTTTGCTGGCCGTACGACTATGTTGTGATGAGCTGTGCTTGTGCATATACTCTAGCGCACCATCTGCATACGCTGAGTCATCGAGCGGGCAGCTCCATCGACTTGCCGTGCAACAACCAAACGACTCGAACAACTGAGGGCTTGAAACGCACGTCTCGAGGCCATCGGTGTTTGGACATGTCGTCAGCGTCCAGACTCGTCTCAGGCACGGCCACGATTCATCAGCGGCTCTCTGAAGACCCTGTCCATGGACAGCGTTCCGTGGTGTTGAGCAAATGAGGCGGGGTTACTGTCCTGACCTTGGGCTGAACATCACGAATCTGAGGGCGTCGTCGCAAGCCACGGACGTTTTTTTCGGCTGTTTCAGTTTCCGCGACCCACATCACAGCGAGCGACGATCGTCGGCGGCCATTGGTCTATGCCAGAAAGGGGAAGAACGCGTCTGTCGTCTGGACAGATACGCGATGAGATTTCCGCAAACCGTTGCTGCGCGTCTGGATTGACTCCCGAAAGAGAACGGACGACCACCCTTTTGACTTTCGCCAGAGCCAGCGCGGCAGATTATCATTCTGCTGAATAGGATCATGCATAAAACGTTACCTTCAGACTTTGACCAGGATCACGGCTGCAAGCACTCGCGCCCTGTCCGCCTTAAATCGTGATCCCGGCACTCTTCGCGGCACTGAACATGCCTCTCCCGATCTAAACTTCCTTCTTCGTCTGATGCGATATCGTCGTGTGCACCGCATGCGTCGTGGCAGAGAGAGAAGTGGAGCAGGTGCAACAGCCGTGGTCGCCAATGCTGACCTCGACATGCCACCGACACCCTTCACCCTCCATTGGGCTCCATGTACCAACAACAGGCGGCCGGCATGTCGACGTTCGCATTTCTGCAAAACGGGCCTCTTAGCGGTCCCAGTGTCCCACTACTGCACCATTTAACCGCTTATTTTATGGACAGGCCAATGAACGGTCAATGTCACGACCCCTGCAGTGTTATATTACTTTCTGCCGACCTCGATGCGCAAGTGGCTTGAGCAACGGTACCTTCCAGCTTCCTTAGTCCTTAGCATTCATGTCCCCGCTACCCCCAACCACTAAGAGCTCGGACAAGATACGTAGAGGGTATCCTTGCCCTTCATGCTTGCAGCAGACCCTGTCCCTGCCCTCTGCCACTAACCTCGGTGGGCCGCGCTGAGCACTATCCACTTTCCTCCACATGCTCTGCGACGTTTGTGTACGCCCGCCATGTACTTACATAGCGGGACCCCATCATGATCCTCACTGTCCCTGGATCTTGCCAAAGGCCAGAATAAATCCCATCTGCTATCCACAGGGTACTTGTCGACACGTCAAATTACACCGACCGCCTCATCCACTGCCTTGCGACCAATCCCAGTGTTGACCATTATTAGCCGACGCATACGCCTCGTGCTTCTCGCGGGCAGAACACATCCTCGCCTCAGTTCCCTCCCATACCAGTCATCCTTCGAATTCAGCCGTCGCGCTGTCGCATTACACGGTGTCGCGTGCGTGACAGGCTTCTCGCTTTGGACATCACTCTCCTGCAGGCAGGCCAATCATCTCACCAGGTGCGCATAACTCATTTACTCCATCGTTATTGCGGCTGAGCTACAACTCTACCCCCGTTCCTCCTGTTGTAACTCATAATACTGGTCCCTTGTGATGGAACCTCTGCCCTCCATGCCCTTGTTATAAGATGCACACACCAGAAGCGTTCGTATGGGTTACTAACAAATTTGACAGCTCTTCAGCCCAGACTATCGCCAGCATACGAGCCAAGCGCCTAACGGGCTTCCCTGGAGGCTTTTGACTTGCGAGCCTTTTCCATCTTTCGATGCTGGTATTGCCAATCACATCTACCGACCAATTGAGGGTCCAAGCGCGCGCCATCCAGGCATTGCCCTACAACTCCAACTAAATTTTGGGCCCATCCTGCCGAAGTTATTCCTAGTTTCCAAGCAATGTTTACGTCCCATAAAGGTGATATGGCGTCACAATCCCGACAGTCCTCCGTGGACATGTCGGCCACTCTCTCTCTGTCTTCTGCTTCGACCACGGATCGTTGGGCGTCACAAGGCTTTGAAGAGTTGCCTTATGGAGTTATGCAATCACCCGAACGCAAGGTCAGAGCACATCCAAGCAAAAGAACCTCCGTGTTCAACATGAGATCCCGGAGCAACACTGCAGCATCAACGTCGTCCACCGTCCCGTCTATGAGCCCTCCTACCATTTCGCACTTCGATTCGTCGCGACCTGGAACGCCGAGCTACGATGAGCTATCAGGATCTATGAAAGCGTTATTTCGTGGAAAGAAGGGAAAGAGATTGAGCGAGTCTGTCTCGTCAAACATGATGTTCGCAGAGTATCAGGAGAAGGAAGCAAGCGACAAACGAACGTCGGTTCTGCGGAAAGTCAAGAGGAAGTACCATCACGAGGAAGCGCTACGTGAGTGCCACCATTTGCGCGTAAGACGATATATGCTAATTGAAAGTACAGCCGCAGGCCTGAAGCATCGCATTTCTAGCCCATTTGGTTTCCAGCACCTCACTCACGCTGATAGACAACACCATGCTGTATACGAGCACGCCGCGGGAAACAAGCTTTCCTCCGGCTTCCGTACCGTGCCAACATCAGCTGCAACTGGAGCCAACGAGAGCCAACTCCACTTCTCTAATTTCTCCTCCGAAAATCTGGCAGGTTCGGATCATCAGTCGTTCACTCAAAGTCCTCAGATAGAGCAATCGGGCTCTCCAGTACAAGGACATGACAGGAAGCCAGCTCTTCGGTTGACGCGGTCTGTGGAAAGCTTCAGCCAACCCGGCGTGAACATGCGCAACCACCGCCACTCACAGTCTGTTCTCGCTCCGCCTCGCATGTCTTCACTTGCACCTTTAGCGCCGATTCACGATCTGCCCGAGGATGCCAACCAACACGTTGGGAACCATCCATCTGCCCGACGGTCGAAACGGGAATCTGGTGTTTGGGATTCATTCTCTCTTGCCAGTGTCTCAGCTGAACCCAGCCTTCCTGGTACGAAAGACGAAAACGTATACTTGGGCCATGCCTTCACTACTCCAGATGATACCGCGATTCCTGCTATGCCATTGTCCTTCAGCCCATGCCTAGACGACGTCTCTGAGGAACCAGAATACTTTAGTCGACCCCGCCCTGCTCCTCGACCTCCAGCGCGGAGCCCATCAACCCCTCGATCCCCGTACTTCGATTCCATGATCTTCAGTAACCCGCGGTCTCCGAAAGGAAGAGGGCGCAACCGCGCACTTTCGCATACATCTCCTAGGTCCACCAATCAGGGCAATTCAACCTCGCGGCCTGGTTCCCAGGCTTCAGAGACACTAGGATCTGCTAGTTTTGGTCGACACAGTCTAGCCAGGAAACCGTCTACGAAAAGGCGCCAATCGAACACGTGGCGCATGTTTGAAGAGTCGTGGGAAGAGGACATCGACTACATATACGACAACGCCTTGGAGGCTGACTGTGATCTGGAATGGGACCGTGTGTCCGATGTAGACGTTGAAGAGAGACTGCATTCTTCGTTTGATCAGACATATCGGCAAGGACGCCGAGCGTCATCGAGCGTCGAACCGCTATCGCGTGGGTTAGAACCTGCATTTGAACCTACCACACGCGACTTTCGGGTATCTTTACTCGTGCCGAACGTACCGGACCTTGTCCCGACATCTGCAACCTCTGTGTCGACCCCAGGGACTGGCCTGACGACGCCGTGTGACCCATTCCAGGGACGCTCTGAAGGCCAATTGGAAGGCTTCATGGTGAGCCCTTCTCTCTTGGTTCCCCAAGAGTACAAGGATGACCAGGAGCACATGTACGAAGAAATGCTCAATGCATACGATGACTCGGATCGTCATTTCCCAATGCTTGATCCTCGTCACAGCGCTACTAGTTCTGCCCGTAGCAGGCGAAGCTCATACGACAGCAGCCTCATGTCTTCGATTCAAGGGTCTGCTCTGTGGAGTTCTCCAGTGCGCCGTTCTGCCAGTTCCGCCGGAAGTGTTCCTGACCTGGTGCCCTCCCGACGAACAACTCGACGTGATCTTAGCTTCAGCCTTGTTGTCGACCAGCTATCCGACTCGGTCGCATCGCTGTCCCACCTCGATGAGGAAAAGGAGGACAATGACATCACGCCACCAGGACGTACTCTGGGGAACAGGACCTTCTTCCCTGCTGCCGATGAATCCGAGGAACCCTCCAACGACACAATCGATATTGGGGAAAAACTCAAGGCTTCTCTTGAACTGGCTCGACACTCTTCGCGGGGATCGCGTCACAGTCAAGCTCGCCATAAGCCTGCACGATCTGACGGCGCTGCCAACCTCCTCGCGGCGGCTTCCGATCTCCCAACGAAGCCGCGCCGCCGAGCTGCAACTGCATCTGGCAGGTCGCCATTGCTCAACCTCTTTCCCACACCACCTCAAAGCTCTCCAAGCCTCCATTAAACACAAACTCTTCTCTACACGTACACCCACGCGAAGCATGCCGGACCATTCTTCGACGCTCCTCACAAACGATCTCGCCATTGCACTACCTTCAATGTATATATTGACGCGACTCACGACTTTTCCCTGTCTGCATTTCCTCTTTTCCAAACAGTACCCAGTCCTCTGGACAAAATTCTTTAGCGAGGAGTAAAATTCCTTTGTCATTATTGTCTCTTTTCCTCGTCCTCGTTTCTCACACTGGCGCCAATTACGCGCATCGATGGCTGTCAACATTAATAGAAATCTCCTATAGACGGGCGGTCCACCATTTCCTATGTCAACAAAGTCAGATTCACGCGTAGTATCGAGGGAATTTTTGGGGGAATGAGTTAGTACACGTCATCCACACTCTCGGTATAATCATTAACGCTTTGATTCGTTAATGTTTATCGCTATTCCATACATACATACAACCAAGCACTTTGTCGCAACAACAACAAGCTTAGCTAGCTACAGACTAAACAATTCCAAATGTCTACACCCATCTCATCTCCTCACACTTGCTCATGCAAATCCATCCAACCTCGGCAACCTTTGTTTGTTTAAACTCCTCGCATCCCTGAGCTCATACCGCCTGTCACACAAACCCAGTCTTGCAACCTCAGCCCACTCCCCCATCCCGCGCGCGCAAACATCAAACCCAATCCCACTAGATCTAACTTCAGCCCGATCGAGCCAGCGCGCGAGCTAATCTCGGACCCTGTGAGCCGAACGCCTTGCACCGCGAAACAAAGTTTCACGCCAGCGGCACGTAGATCTACTACCTACATAGTGATACTAAAATCACAGTTGCAACGTTTGAGTTCAGGGGTGAGGTCATCTCCACGATTCGGTAGGGCTGTGTGGCACGCACGGCCCCGCGTCCCGTTTCTGGATCCTGAAACACGCGGGTGCGGGTTGAAACGAAACGAAACGAGGATATGAGTGGTGGGTGGTGTGGTAGGTGATTGAAACGAAACGTTTTCTGCGACTGGTTACTTTGTTTCTGAAAGATTGGAGGATGTCGTGAGATGAGGGTGTTGGGATGGCGGAGGGGCGATGGTGCAGGAACTGGGATCGGATGCATTGCGGCGTCGGAGGCACGGTGAATTGAAAAGTTGTGGCAGCTTACAAGCGCGTGTGTGGACGTGTACTTCTCGCGTCGCGCTGGGGGCTAGGTTGCCCTTCAGGTAAGAGCAAGGTTCTGAAAGCATGATACGATACTTGCAGCTGTGCGTGTGGCGCCACTGACCGAATGTGCGGTACTAGGCGGTAGAAGCAGCACAATCTGGATGCATCAAGCTCTCCTCCCAACCTACGGATTCCAATCCATGCTATAATTCCTCACACCTGTCTCCCGCAAGCGAACTCCGCAAGATCGCCCGGGTAAATCTAGTCTTTTCCATTCGCCTTGTCAGACGCGATCGGGTAAACGAGCCGGGTGTAAATTATCCGGACGCAGGCGAGCGTCGCGGGTATATGCGTGGGTGGCAGGCGAGACATGGGGATGCATGAATTGGGAATATGGGATGAGTGTGGAGTAATGCGGGAGTGTGGGGATGGGATCGAAGAGGGACCGGGAAGAGATTTGGTGCATGGACTGACATATTACTGAGCCTGCATCGATGAGTAGATGGGACGGCCAGAGTTGAGGCAGATATGAAAGACACATTGGTAGGATCGTTGAGATGGGGGCTGGCAACTGTTGATTCGAAAGCAAATCCCAACAACCAGTGCACACTACAGCAATTTCGTGACCACACTACATGTTGAATCTCGTCCTCTTCTTCTCCATCCGGCCCTTCCACTCCCACTCCTGCCCACTCTTGAATTGCACCTCGCGATCAATGCGCCTCAACTTCAGCGTCATGCGCGGTCCAATCTCTTGCATGCCGACCTTGACGTCCTCTACACCCTTGATAGGCTTTCCGTCGTTGCCGGTGATGGGCTTCTCAGTCTCCCGCTTGTCCCTAAAAACATAACGATGTCTGCGGACGAATATGTAATCGCGCTGATTGTGCAGTGTGAGGACCTGTCTGCCCTCGAGTTCTGGCGCAGCTGGGAACAAGCCCTTGAACAGGTGTGCTGTCAGAATACCCAGTGGCGTTTTGAAGTTGTTGAGGATGAGCTCGGGGTAGTGACCAGTGTCGTTCGCGTGACGCGGGAGTTTCTTGCCTTCGATCCAGTTTGTGACGGAGAAGTGGAAGTGGGGCCCGTTCGGGAGGTGGATGATGTCGAGGCCGTCGGGCTTCTTCTCGTGCTCGGCTTGCATGAGAACAACGAGCGCCGTGTACTCGCGGTTCGCGGCAAATTTGGCAATCTCTCGCACCGAGTATTTGTGGGCATGGAAGTTTGCGCTACGTCGAATGTATGTGCTGTTGGGGAAGAGAGAGGTGAGGATGTCGGCTTCCGCGTGGAGCGTAGAGTTTATAGAAGTTGTAACGAGGATTTTGGGTTCTGGCTGTGGGTCGAACAGCTGTGGAAACTTTTGCTTCAGGAATTCGGGCGAAAGCTCGAGATTTGTGGCGGTTGTGGTGGCTACGGAGGCGGCAGGACTGGCAGCGCGTTTTCGCGAGGATGGTTCGTCTGAGTCCGAGCCTGATTCTTCGAGTTCGGACTCATCAAGCATACTGTCTGCATCGTCGTCTTGTTCCTCGTCTTCACTTGCGCCTTCGCGTTCAAGCTTTTTCAGCTTTGCCAGGACGCCTTCCTCTCCCTCCGCGGCGTCTGCTTCCGCCTGCTCTTGCTGCAGCTTCCTCCTCTTCGCGAGTCGCTCAACATCCACGGCCCAGCCCAGCGCATCTTCCTCGTCGCCCACTGGATCATCGTCCCAGACTCGCTTGCTGTCGATTGTGACGGGAACATTGGTCGCGTGTCGCTCTTCTCGGAGTTCCGGATTCTTGTCTTCTTCGCGCTTGCGGCGATGTCTCAGGTCACGCTTCTCTGCCTCTCTTGTCTTCTTGATGTTGAGGTATGCGGCTTGCCGGCGCAGCTTGTTTTTTGGCTTGAAGCCTGTGGGTGCAGTTTTCGGTGCAGCCATTTTTGCAATTCACTCTCTTGTATGCGTGAGACCTTAAGCTATGCGACAGTGTTCCGCCAATCTACACGCAGCAAGAATGCGGGGATGTGGTGTTGCGACGGTTGATGGTTCGAGGTACTCAAAGTCTCGATCTCGAAACTTTTTGGTGGAGCCCGGCGTTTCCTTCCTCCGGCAACTCTTGGCGCGTGTGGCAGTCAGAGCTTCAAGAGTCATTACAGTTTGACACAGCTTCATCTGTATATATTGCGTCTAGTCGCTCTTTGAACAATATTCTCCTGTCACTTGCAGGAGAATAGTCACGTGTATGCGCCAGCTGTCGCGGTTGTTGCACGCCAATTGCTTCTCTTCTTCACTGCGTACCTGCAGGCCCGTTTTTAGTACCCCGCCCTGCCGTGTTTATCCCACCAAGTGCTTTGCGACCACACCAGCCCACCAAAGATATCAAGTTCCCAATAGGAAGAAAGATCAGGCTGTCATGGCGGGCGATATGACCACGTTCAAGGGCAAGCCATTTGATCGCCCCTCTCTGGAGTCGCTCATGAAGGTATACCTCAAATAATTTATGCCACCCCGCTGCAGTCATACTGACCAACATAGCGACGCCTCTTCTACACCCCCGCCTTCGACATCTATGGCGGTGTCTCTGGTCTCTACGACTTTGGCCCGCCCGGTTGCGCCCTCACAAACAACATCGTCGACGTATGGCGGAAACACTTTGTGCTGAAGGAGAATATGTTGGAGGGTATGGCGCGCGAGACCATGTGAGGGCGCAGGGACTGACACGCTCCAGTTGACTGCACCATGCTCACCCCCCACGAAGTCCTCAAGACCTCCGGCCACGTCGACAAGTTCGCCGACTGGATGTGTAAAGACCCCAAGACCGGCGAGATCTTCCGCGCGGATCATTTGGTTGAGGAAGTCCTCGAGGCTAGGCTGAAGGGCAACAAGGAGGCACGCGGTGAGAAGGTCGAGGCCGAGGAGGATGACCCCAAGAAGAAAAAGAAGAAGGTCAAGAACATTGCGGCTGTCAAGCTGGATGATGCGCTCGTGCAGGAGATCGAGGAGGTTCTCGCCAAGATCGACAACTACAGCGGCGAGGAGCTTGGCCAGCTCATGAAGAAGTACGACATCAAGAACCCGGCCACCAACGGCGAACTGCTCCCCCCTGTCGCCTTCAACCTCATGTTCCAAACCTCGATCGGCCCATCCTCGAACATGCCCGGCTACCTGCGTCCTGAGACCGCCCAGGGCCAGTTCCTGAACTTCCAGAAGCTGCTCGAGTTCAACCAACAGCAAATGCCATTCGCCTCCGCCTCCATTGGCAAGTCTTTCCGAAATGAAATCTCCCCACGATCTGGTCTGCTGCGTGTACGAGAGTTCTTGATGGCTGAGATTGAGCACTTTGTCGACCCCGAGGGCGGCAAGAAGCACCCCCGCTTTGACGAGGTCAAAGACGTTGAGCTCGAGCTCCTCAACCGCGAGGTCCAGCTCTCCGGCAAGACCACGGTTGAGACAACTAAGATTGGCAAGGCCGTCGAGACTGGCCTTGTTGACAACGAGACACTAGGTTACTTCCTCGCCCGTATCCAGCAATTCCTCCTCAAGATCGGTATCGACGCGAAGAAGATCCGCTTCCGACAACACATGGCGAACGAGATGGCGCATTACGCCGCAGACTGCTGGGATGCTGAACTGCTCACATCATATGGTTGGATCGAGTGTGTAGGCTGTGCCGATCGTAGCGCGTACGACTTGACTGTGCACATGAAGAAGACCGGCGCACCTCTAGTCGTCCGCGAGCCAAGGAAAGAGCCCCTCAAAGTTGAGGAATGGCAATGCGATCTCGACAAGAAGAAGTTCGGTCCCAAGTTCAAGAAGGACGGCAAGACGGTGGAGGCAGCGATTGAGGCTCTTTCACAGGATCTGCGTGAGAAGCTGTCGTTGGACCTCGAGAAGGAGGGCAAGATTGTCATTGATGTTCCCGGTGTTGGTGATGGTAAGGTCGAGGTGCCAAAGGAGCTCATCAGCATTGAGAAGCGTACAAGAGTCGAGAACGTGCGGGAATACACACCGAACGTCATTGAGCCCTCCTTCGGTATTGGCAGAATCGTCTACGTAAGTATTGGCCTTCTAACAAGTTCAGCTCGATCTAACTAGGACAGGCACTATGCGAGCACATCTACTGGACGCGTGAGCAAGACGAAGCGCGTGGCATTCTCTCCTTCCCACCTACTGTTGCACCTACCAAGGTCCTCATCGTACCACTCAGCTCACACACCGACTTCAAGCCTTTTGTACGCACGCTGAGCGACAAGCTCCAAGAGCTTGGTATCTCCACTCGTACCGACGACTCTGGTGCCTCGATTGGCAAGCGTTACTCGGTGAGTCGCACATGAACATTTCCAGCAAATAGCCACTAACGAGTTCCAGCGTAACGACGAGCTCGGTACACCACTCGGTATCACCATCGACTTCCAGTCTGTCAAGGATAACACTTTCACATTGCGCGACCGCGACTCGACAGAGCAGGTTCGTGCTGGTCTGGACGAGATCACAGGTGCCATCTCCAGCCTCGTCAACGGCAGAGAAAAGTGGTCAGACGTCGCTGCACGCCTGCCCAAGTTTGAGGGCCAAGAGGTTGATTAGAAAACGATGTGTTATAATTCAAGATCGATGGCTGCATGACTGAAGGAAAATACAAACAAAAAGAGTTGATTCATTCATCCAGCGATGTCAATCCTCGTGCTTGCTAGCCTCAGACTACAGGCATATCCCCTGGTGTTTTGAACGTCTAATTCTTTGCGCGTCATGCCTGGTATAATTTGATGGCCTCTATGCATCGGCTCGCCCGGTAAGCTGACATCTCATCACGGACAGTTTTCCATACATAGACCGGCACCGCGGAAGCGGACGGAATGGCGCGCGGACGTATCAATGTAATAGACGAGGTGACGACTCAACCCACGCCTTACTCTCAGCCCGGTAACCCGGTCAGGGGATGCAATCGGCGGTATGTAGGGATCCCCGATGTTGACATTGCAGGAATGTTATCGGAAGGATTTGTAGCAGCCAACACGTGTATTTGCAATGTGTATCGCAATTATGTGTCATCGTGGAGGATGACCGACGTCTTCGAGACATTCAACGGGCGTGGCTGCAAAAGGAAGTCTGTTAAGCGTTACATCGAGCATGGGGTGAGCGTTATGATCTACGAGCTTTGATGCGAGACGGTTCATGGCTTACAGCGTCCTTACCCTGCTTGATGCACGGTATGTCTACAGACGGCCAGGCTGCTTTATACAGCCAAAGTTGCATCAGACCACGGATGACAATTCGGATGGAACAATCATGAAAATTTGAACGCCCAAAACTATACTCATCGACCGAATGCGACAATGTCGAAGATGACGGCGGGACACGTTCGTGCACATTCCGACAGAATGGTTTGGGATGCGGATCGTCGACTCTACCCGCTTGATCCGACAGTTTGGCTGCACGACGCTGGGGCTTTCGAGACGTCCCACATGATGTCCGACTGACCATGACAACTGTTCGCCGAGCCAATTTCCTTGACTTTGGCTTGCAGTGTGATCATTTACTATCCAGGCTAGTGGTTAAGTCAGCACCTGCGGGCTACCCCTCCAAACCAAATGACTAGTCT
Organism: Parastagonospora nodorum SN15; assembly: GCF_000146915.1. Lineage (NCBI taxonomy): Eukaryota > Fungi > Ascomycota > Dothideomycetes > Pleosporales > Phaeosphaeriaceae > Parastagonospora > Parastagonospora nodorum. The sequence continues at coordinate 358,938 of NW_001884562.1, read as the reverse complement.
ACAATCAAGTGCCTCACCCGAAATTACGTTACATTTTCGAGATGGCTAGAAGGAATGCCACTGATCTACCCAAGGAGATACCACGTCTCCCGTGCAGCAGAGTTGACACAGGCACCGTACTGACAGCCACTATGAAGCTGGCCTCAGAACTCAGTTTGCGCTCGACATGTCATTGCTGCACGGCTTGAGCGCGCTGCATACCCCAGCTTAGTGCAACCATCGCATGCCAGGATTCCTACTGCTCACCCACCTCTTTCGGGTCCTGGTCGACTCGGTGCTTTCCTATTGTTCAGCTGCCACATGCGATCACCCCTTGCAGCTCCTCCGACCTGCTTTCGGCGTACTCGCTGAGAAGGACGCTTTGCAGCTCTCTGGGAGCTCCTCTCGGTTATTGAGGCACCAATCGCCATTGGCTTGCGTCCATAGCGCCCACTACCTCCGACGAATCCACGAGTGTTGTGACAAGTAGGCGCCACCAGATACAAGCGACTGTCGCTTACACTTCAGGAGCACGCATTGAATCCTAACGTCGCTCTGCCTGAGCAATATGAAAGCAGTCATCCACCGATTGACAAGATCCGCCCGATTCGATCCCTCTACGTCGCCGCTGGTAGAGCGCAAGTAGAGACATTACACAAGCACTTTATATCTCCTTCCCGATACCATGGTCGAGGAGGCGCCACCACCCGGCAGTTCGGTAGCAGCTCAGAAGGCTTCTCCACCCAAACGCTCGCGGGCTGACTCAGATAGCTCAGCATCCGTCGACTCTACGTAAGTCGTTCTCTTCTTCTTGATAACATTTTGGGTCCTCGTGCGAACCGAGTGCCGCGGACGCACCAACGCCATGTGACCGAGTTCGGCTAACACATATCACAGGCGATCTGTACGGACGCTGGCTCCAGATGATCTCGAGTACGTCTTTGAGAATGGCCGTACTTATGGCAATGACACATATTACATGCCTGGGATAGACATGCCCAACAATGATTTCAGGGCGCAAGATTACCTAGCGATACACATCCAAGTCTTCGTGCGCGCACTTCAAGGGAAGACTGACAACCCACACGTTTGCTGCCGTCGACAAGAAGGATCCCTGGATCTTGGTACTGGGCCTGGACATTGGGCTGTCGACATGTCTCGTCAGTACAACGCGGAGGTCGTTGGCATCGATATGACTGAATGGGACTTGGACGCCCACCGAAGGAGTTGGAGAGTCAAAAGTGATTTGGGAACTGGACGACCTGGATGTATGGGCGAGGGAACCTGACATCGAAGACCTGACGGCGCAACTGGGACAGTTCGACTTTTTCACAGAGCCGTTCAACCGCAATCCGATTGATCCATCGTCGCGGACCGAACCAGCTGCTGATCTCGGCACGCTTCAGGACACGGCACACACTTCTGTCGAATCTCTACTAAACCTGGTTACTCGCCCAGAGCCAGGGTGGCATTTCAGCGATGCGTACGAGTTCATTCATCTAAGGAATATGAAGGGCGCGTTCACGCACTGGGAGGAAGTCTATGCCGAGATTTACAAGAGTCTATCGCCAGGCGGATGGGTCGAGATTGCAGATTGGGATCTTGGCCAGGTACCTCCCTTGTCTTCGCCAACAACTGGTACGCCCTCGGTGCTCCCATTGCCGACCCTTCGCAAAATCTATGCGGCTGGGATAGAGGCGTCTTTCAAATCTGGCAGACCCCTGGGGACCTTCTACATGCACCCCTCTTACCTCGAAGAAGCTGGATTCACAGACATTCAGACGACGCATGTCAATGTTCCAGTCGGGCAGTGGCATCAAGATGAAGCGCAAAAGTCGATTGGAAAGCTAATGCTAGTCGTGGTCATGGAGACTTTTGAACTGGGACTGCCGCGTTTGTTGACCAAGTGGGGAGACAAGGAGAAAGTATGGACTATTGAGGAGATTCAGGAAGCGCTGGAGCTTGCGCGACAGGAGATTTTGGACTGGAGTGAAAAGGCAGAGAAGGGCGAAGTGGAGGGCTGGTGTGCGAGCTTGAAGTGGATCACTGGGAGGAAGAGCTGGCATGTTTGAAAAGTTTTAATTTCTCGATTGTCTAATTACTGCTACAAATCTCCTGGACTATGTCTACAATCAGTGATGGATGGTGATGGACAACTAGCGCTCAGACCCTGGTGGCGTTCGTCATTGCGGAGTTCATGCCACACCTCCGAGAAGCTCAATCGACCAAGCTTCAGCACCCAAACAATGCGCTTTTCACTCCAATAACGAACGACCATGCCTGCCAATGCGAATGCATCGCAAAGGCGCATCGGGGCCGACCTCACAAACTCTCCAGGCTTCCTTGGTGCCGCTGCGCGGTTCCGGCAGGTGAGGACAGCTATCGCGTGTCCACAAAGCACAACTGACGCTCGCTGAACAGCGCTCGTACGCCTCCGACTATGTCGGGCTGGCTATTCTGATAGCAGGATATATTCTGGTATGCTTCCTAACTCTGGACCACGTGAGACTGAGCCAATTGACGAGAAGGCGCAGCTCCAATTCTTCGCCCAACCTTTCCACCGCATGTTCTTCCTCGACAACCTGTCCATATCCTACCCCCATGCCGAAGTCGAGCGCGTCTCCGTGTGTGCGTACCTCCCTCCCCTCACCCCTCACCCCTACCCACCCGCTCTCTAACACATCAAACACAGTATGGCTCTTCATCTACGCCGGCGCCCTCCCCCTCACCACCCTCATCCTCTGGGCCCTCCTCCTGCGCCCCTCGCCGCACAAAGCGCACGTCACCCTCCTCGGCTGGCTCGTCTCCATGCTCCTGACCCTCTTCATAACCGACGTGATCAAAAACGCCGTCGGCCGCCCTCGCCCCGACCTCATCGCGCGCTGCAAACCCGCCCCCGGCACGCCCGCCCACACCCTTGTTACCTGGGAAGTCTGCACCGAGACGAACCACCACGTGCTGCACGACGGGTGGCGCAGCTTCCCCAGCGGGCACTCCAGCTTCAGTTTCGCCGGCCTCGGATACCTGAGTCTGTGGATCGCGGGGCAGTGCCATGTTTACCGGCCCCGGGCTGACCTCGCGCGCGTGCTGGTGGCATTGGCGCCGCTGCTGGGCGCGGCACTGATTGCGATATCCAGGTGTGAGGATTATAGACATGATGTGTGGGATGTTAGTGTGGGTAGTTTGTTGGGGCTGGGCGTTGCGCATGCGACCTATCGCAGGTATTATCCGGGTTTGGGGAGTAGGGGGTGTGCGGAGCCGTACAAGAATCCGGCGGATGAGGGGGGCAAGGGGTGGAAGAGGGTTGAGGACGAAGAGGTGGCGAGGGGCGTGGGGGAGTTTGAGTTGGAGGAATTTAGTGAGGAGGAGGATGGGGGTAGGGGGCGGCGGTGAAGATGTTGAGATGTCTTGTGAGAGGCTTGCTGGCAAGAATCTCGTCTCAAGTGCTGTTTTGGACGCATTGACAAAATCATCTAGCATTGCTCTGGCCATTTTGAAGGCTGTCAGGCATGCGGAACTGCAGTCACAAGAACAGGTGCTGTGACCACGGTCACGATTGTATGTTTGTCTGTACTTCAATCATGCGATTGATTGAGATCAATTCTGTTGGACATATATAAGACGCTTCAGTTCTTACACTAGGAAGCATCTGCAATCGACATGTCGACCATACTCCCTCCGCCAGTGAGCTTCCTCTCCCTTCCACCAGAGCTCCACGAGATGATCTACGGGTGTATCCCAACCACTATTGTGCATCGGCCAATTCGGCCCCTCGACACAGATGAAACTTCTGCTGAAGCCAGAGAAAGGTCCTTCTTTCCTGCGTCAACCATTCGTCAAACGTGCAAGTTCATTGGTCGCGTAAGACTCGAGGCTGGGTGGACACCTATTATGTTTACGGCAGATACGAACGTGTGATGAATAGAGTGGACATTACTCGAGAAGGCCCGAGCAAGAGTAAAGTAATGTGGGATGAAGAAAAGCTGGTATTTTTGAGTCACGATAGACAAATCATGTAGATGTGAAACAAAATATTAATCATGCCCATTCGTCTTAAAACTACCATAAGCACTCTGTATTTACAATATACGAGTGTGTTCACGACTTTCCTTACACAGTTGATATTCGAGCGCGGATATGTTCTAGTGCATGCCCGGGCACGAACGTATTTTGAAGCTTCTATAGAGTTTATGCGACTAACGTTTGCACACGTCACATCATTTCCCCTAAAGTTCCAATCCATCTGTTGCTGTATCTGACATGCTACAGACACTTATTCAGACCACTACACTTCGCGGCCTTATGGCGGTGGTCGAGACTGCATACCGAGAAAATCTGCTGTCAGCTTACGCCCGGCAGACCCTACCCACATACCTACATATGTGGGTCACAACAGACTTTTACACTTCTCTTGAGCCTAATATGGATTTTACGTTATGAGCCTGCGTGAACAAGAACAGAGGAGCTGATGTGGGGTGATACCGCCTCTAGTGGCAGTGCAGTACGACCTCGAGGATTCGAGTAGGGCAGCCGTTAAGGAGCCCGCGTACACCGAATTTGGCCTTAGCGCGTTGCTTCAAAACACGAGCTTCCTCGCTCGCGTAACAGTGGCCATCCCGCATCGATTGGTTCCAACTCGAAAGCCAAGCACACCAGGTGCACATGTATCACTGCGACCCACCATGGGACGCCTCGTGGGGGCCGAATAATTCTACTAAAGCTTCAGCCTTGCACCATGCGCCTCCAAAATTATTTTCGGCACACGAACTCTTGGAGTTCAGTTCAAGCACTTGCATTCAATTCGGGTAATGCAGCATGCAAGAGAAGATCGTCGAGATGGAACGGACCCTCGTACGGGGGTTCATTCTGTAGAGCTCCACCAACTGCTACCATCGACGTCGTCACCACCGGACATCCGTTCTGAACGCGCGTCCATCGCCAATGTATCTGATCGAAGCGTTCTGGAGCCTACTGCGAAAGGTGAACTTGCATCGAGCCTTCCTGCACTAACGTCCTA